>NW_015374023.1:515029-636480 GCF_001272555.1 Dufourea novaeangliae | reverse complement strand
TTGGTAGTTACTGGACGGTGGTTAGTAGATTTTCTTTATTTGCGAGATGGTGGTTAGTAGATTTGGTAGTTACTGGACGGTGGTTAGTAGATTTTCTTTATTTGCGAGATGGTGGTTAGTAGATTTGGTAGTTACTGGACGGTGGTTAGTAGATTTTCTTTATTTGCGAGATGGTGGCGCCACCGGTCGAAAAAATAGTGGTATTCCGCGATTAAATGAGATTTTAACAGCGTTCTGGTTGTTTATTGTTATTATCAATATCAGTTGCCGGATTCGATCTGTTGTTATTACATGTGGATTACGGGACAATGAACGGTACTGAAATGGCTTGCGTCAGTACACATTTGAAAGGTGATCCTTTATCGCTGTTGCTCGTACAACTCTCGAGCTCGGTCGAATGTTGCTCGTGCAACTGTCGAATTGGGACTGACGCTTGTGCGTGTTCCCGTGAACAAATTGAATAATAACCCCAGCAACCATGGCAGTTTCTGCAGATACTACTACAGCCCAAGTTTAAAACATGTAGGCAGTAGTTTGTTTGTGTAGTAAACCAGAGACCCGTGAGGTGAGACCGCGGGGTCATAGAACCCCCTGTGTTGGCGCCGGCACACCGCGGGGTGAGATCGTGGGGTCACAGAGCCCCGGAAACATGGGTGAAGTCACTGGGCCACGTCAAGCACTCCTTGTTTACTTCATATTTAGACAGGTCTCACGACGTTATAGGGACAGCATTTGATTTGACCAGGCACACGACTTGTAGCTGAAAGAATGTAGATTAATCTCCACTCAGTGGCAATAACAATAAACGACCACAACACTTTTAAAATCGCCCTTTATTTGTAACGGTTGACACTGTAGCTCGTCATGCGTACCCCGGTTAGTTCACTTTGGACACCTCTTATACCGTTATACGGGCAGCTTTCGTTTAGATAAAGAACTCGATTTGTAGCTGAAAGTACGTGGATTAATCCACTTATATTGATAATAACATTAAACGGCCAGAACACTGTTAAAATCGCATTTAATTGCGGAATACCACTATTTTATTGACCGGTGGCGCCGCCCGTGGCGAATCGCTCAAACTGCTAGCCAAATAATATCGACAGGTGAGTGAAAATGTCTAGTGATGGAAAAATGCTAATATCTCAGCAATTAACCACTTAAAATGAACGTTATTAGTCTCAAATTGTCCCTCAGGACTTAATGCATCGACCCAATAGTGCAGAACCCCCCTGAATTAGTAAAATTAGTTAAGTCTGTATTACTGTTGTCCTGTAATCCAATGTAATAACAACAGATTGAATCGGAACATTTTCAGTTTTATGTTTCATGACTGTCATATTTATCCCTTACCCTTTTTTATTCCCGTGAAATCATATAGATACACGTAATATGAATGGAATATATAACACTTCATTTGTGCTAATAATACTCAGAATTCATGCTTTATCGGTAACGTCGGATATTGACACTATAATGGTAACAGGGCTACGTAGCCCAATGAACGTGGAACAGAAAAAAGCATTGGATGATAGGTCTATTCTATGCCTAGTCGGTGGTACAGTCACATTTTGTTCTGGCAGACATCCACGTGAGTGTCATTGAGTGTCATTTTTCCGGAAAGTTGTCGTATTAATGACACAACAAGTGTACTCAAATTATTCAATGCAAAGAAATTTTCAATTACTAAAAAAATTGCTATGAATATATAAGGAAATCAGATAGTTTCATCATGTTTTCGTTCCGTTACATACTTCGAGTTGGAGCTAAATTGGCCCTAACGAGAGAATCTATAAATTTACATCAAATATCACCGATTTCTATGAATTATTTTGAAATACCTTTTTATAAGAATACCCTTATTCGAACAAAGACTAATCTTTCTGGATCATCGCAAGAGAATGTCGAAAACAGTTGTACTAAGCAGCCGCTTGGTAAGCTTGAAGGAAAGCTCAAAGTGATGTTTACATGTAAAAAATGCAAATTCAGGAATGGAAAAATTATTTCTAAAGTGGCCTACGAACACGGAATAGTTATAATTCGATGCGATGGTTGTAAAAATAATCATTTAATCGCTGACAATATAGGATGGTTCCCAGAAATGCGGAAAACGAGAAATATAGAGAAATTCCTAGCCGCAAGAGGAGAGACTGTTAAAAAAGTTCAAAATGACATTGATGGGTACATCGAAATCGTTACCAAAGCAGAACTCGATTTATTGGAACAGAATAAAAATCAAGCAAAACTAATTCAAGAAGAGAGTGAAATTTGTATTCAGAAGAAGAAAGCTGATACTTCAGAGTCATAGGAAACGAATATTAGGGCAAATATAAATATTTCGAAATTTATTGTATACCACTTATAATTTTTATTTTACGTGCAACTTAGTACTATATGCGTAAAAAATAATATCGAAAGTTTGGTGAATATCGAAAGACTTAAAAATTGTTTTTAATGCTTTAAATTAAATATACTAGAAGACACAGTATTGTTTCTGTGTGGTATATGTAATTTAAACTTCTCTGTAATTGTATTACATGTAAATAATACTACTAGTATGTACAATTTGGTAGAATAAAACTTCTCAGATCATATAAAATTCTATAAAACTTGCCTCTTTATGCGGTGTAATCTTTTTCTAGAATGGCTTAGTGCTATTATAAAATTTAATATCCATAAAGAATTTGAATGGCAGACCTTGGCACATAATGTAAAAGTTACTGTATATGGCAAGTTCTAATTGATAAAGTATGAATACTTGTAAATAACTTTTAAGATAGACATATGTATAATACAGTTTTCATAGAGCTGATTGTCTTAACAATATGGTACGTAGTAAAATCCTTTATAAATGTGTATATATAATACATATATACGTATACAAAATATATATACTAGAAACACAAGGAATGACTCGTTGCTTTTCCCTTACTGTGTAAATATAAACTTTGCATCTCGAAGACTTTAATTACCATAGATTTTAAACGCCTCAGTGAAGGCACTACTTTAATTGAAGTTGCTATAGCACTATAATATGTAACTAATGGTAGTCATTACAACAATAACATTACTTAAATATCTCTAAGTACAGCACATATGAAATAACATGCAAATTTAACTCTGAAACTTTGCAAAAATTTAATAAAATGTAGCTTGACTTTGTTATTAAATTTCGTTTTATAATACGAGGCACCTATAACTTTTTGTTGCAATCAGTCATTTTCATATTTTAAAAGACTAATGCTGAATTTTCTAGAAACTATTATTTCAATAAATTTATTCATAATTACTTGAATATATATCATCATTAATTGACAATGATTAAGAAGACTAGTATTTCTTAAATTAATCTTTGCAGAAAATTATTGTCTCGTATTTCACTCCTGCATATTTGTAATAAAATTATAAAATATCAACACATAACTTTTTCATTAGATAGAAAAAGATATGAATGAACTTATTCTAGTCATATCATAGACTAGCATTATTCTTATTATTTTGGATAGTTCAGAATCTCTGAATTAAAAATAGCTAACATATTTATGAAACTCAAGTTATTTTGGATCTTTTATACCCTTTTTGGTTTTGATACGATTGCATATTCACTATTATTAAAGACTTTATGTTTTGGACCCATTGTGCTACTGGCAGAGCCAGACTCAGATTGATTTGTTTTCTTTCTAATAACACCATATCCAAGATGACTATCATCTGCTAATCTAACAGCAGACATATCTTCGACGATATCGTAATTAGACCATGCAGTATTAGTGTCAACTACAGAACTATTTAAGGAAACATTGGAATGTGAATTCTGTGAGGCACTGCTAAAATTCCCGAATTTATATGTACCTTTCTGATTAATCTTACTCGCAGACCCAAAATGTTCTAATTTATCATACTCAGATTCGTCATTAGATTTACACGGTACATGATTACTCGTCGACGTAGTTATTGGATTATCGGAAATACTAGACTTACTTTTTAATGAGTTCTGAGACGACAGAATAGGCATCATCGTTTCATACTGAAAGTCATCGTCATTCTCTTTATCTTTGTCACTATGTAACAACGAGTTTGCTCGTTCAGTGTGATGTATGTTATCAATACCATGCGTTTTCCAAGCATCGTTTCTTACTTCTACTAAATCATATGGATGTTTCTCTTCATCATCAAGTACAGAACTTCCTATTGTTTTCTGGGATAATTCTGGCGAATTATCTCGATTGTATTCTCCACACGCAGATATGTCTGACAACTCAGAATCTGTATTCTTCTTATCCAGCAGTCCTTGAAAGACATATTTCCTTGGTGGCTTTGCAGGTTTAGACTTCAGCATAGATGTAGAAGGCTTACTAGATAAACTACTATCCAGATTCGACGACGAGCTTGACTGTTTCTGAGAATTTTGTGGGGTTGAAAAGTCAATATCAATTAAATTAGCAGAACTATTTGAGGATGGAGGTAATGCTGCTCTGGAGCCAGCTTCCATAGACAAGGCTGCCTGGTATTGAGCATCATTGCATTCGATGCTTGGACTGCTTTCTTCGTTCATTAGTTTCTTCATTGACCTCATCTTGGAATACATGCATCTAAAAATTTCTTGTTGGCTGCTATGCTCCAAACGAAAAGAACCTTCTCCAGATTCACATTTTCTACCCGCTTCAAAAATAAATTTACCATCTTTATAGCCATATCTTCTGATATATTTGTATGGCCAAATGAACAGGACTACATCCCCATCCATTAATTTAATATCGGCCGCAGCTACTACAAGGGTATAATTTCTACTTTCTAGGCCACATCTTTTGGATGCATCTGTCTCCACGACTCTAACAGAAAATACTCCTTCTCCACTGGTACAATATAGATCATTGTTCTCTTCTATTGTCTGGTTAGACACACTGTCTTTAAACGCAACTAACTGAAATGCAGTAATCCAATGACTCATATCTTGTTCGGAGTAACATCCGAAATAATGGATTCCTGACTTGGTCACAACCTACACATACAAAACGCAGCGAAAGAGAATAAATATGTTATGCTATAACTTCCTTCAAACGAGTAAACCTTACTTACAATAAATACATGTGATTGGTTACTGGGTGCAATTTTAATGCATGCATCTAATGTGATAATACGTGGAGTATGCAACTGCAGAACAGCTTCTTCCTGGTTGTCGTAAATTTCTACACGCTTGATTCCATAGTTACTAGTTCTAAACAGCTGGCAGAACCTTTTGTGCCATGTTTTCTGTAACAGAACAATATCGCATAATGTTTACAAGCCTGACAGGTTCTCGAAACAACAAAATCTGTGTAACATTAATAAAATTCTATCGAATATTTCAGGAATGTTTCATGTACGCTATAGATTTCAATTGACGTGAATCAAGAATGACGTGTATCACGTACGATTTAGCGAACTCATAGGCGTCTGAAATGTCTGAAACTTGATCGCGTAGCTTTTAGGTTATTCCTCGCTACTGATAACGAGAGGACGATCGTTACGAACGTCGACCGTAACAATAGAAAGGAAAGAAATCATGGGTGGGATCTATTCATCGACAGATTGCCCGGACAAGAAATATAAATCTATCCTGACGGTTAACCAACCTTGAGTTGGCCTAGCATTCCCTGCGGTGGTAACAACAGGATCCCTTGCAACAGAGGTTCCTCGGGCTCCATCGTTTCCGCGGAACATCAGCAGACCTCGTGTGGTGTTGCACTAGGTGCGCGGCTCTGTCACTCGTGCAATTTCGAAAAACTGGATTTTTCCACTTTCACTCCCACTTTTTTCCGGCCGTGCTATTCCTCTCACTGGTTCGCCTATGCTGGTCTCGCGTTCAGCCTGTACGTTCGCGTTGCTTCTGTCAGTTTTTCCGGAGACATTTAGCCCATCATATCGTACGGTGCTTGACATTGCACGAAATGTTTGGGTGCCCGACTCCGTTAACGTTGACCAGATTTTCGAAGGAGAAAAATCGTTCAGGCCTATGTGATACATGAGACGTGTATCTCCTGCATGCTTCCCAGACACATTCGGAGCCAACTGTCGGAGCAGAGGCACGCACGTCCTCTGTTCCGCACGATGTCAGCCGAATCGTCACGAGCGGTCGCACAAGCGGCGACTATTCCCGCAGATAACTCGCTCCTCTTGTTATTTCAACTCGTCGGTTTCAAACGTTGTTTACTTCGAATTTGTTATCGTATATTCTCTGTTCGTTTTTGCACCGAGTAATGACTACTCCAGCACCGAGGTCTTGCCAATTGGTGAATTTAAACACAAACGACTTTTTTGTAGGTTCTAGGCGGAAGCCTAGAATCGTTTATTCTTCCGGTTAAATCGTACCGGAAGTTGAAGTAACCATCGTAGGGTCTCAAAAAGGAAAATGAATGCTTGAACGGTTTATCATAATAATTACAGCATGTCTTTAAAATAACAATTGTCCATTTAATAAAGGACCCATTTGAGGCGAAGAAAATTAATTCTTTATTCTTTATGCGCAAAGAAGCTGTAATAATGTTGAATACAAGTGTAGATGGCTGAAAACTAGAACGAAAATGTGTCCCACATACCGCCACGATTGTGAATAAACTCGCAGGACACGTCTGATTTTTTCTATTGTCGACGACAGCGCGTAGGTTGCAATATTGCAACCGACGCCATCGGCTTTATCTCTGATTTCGCTACACGGAAGTGGTATACCGCTGCGTTCCACCGGCCGATATGAAACAATACAATTGTCTCGTGCGTTGACAGATAGCAACGCCAACCGTCGATGTCTTGTGCGAAAACTGCGATCGAAAGCAATCCGTTGTAAATATTAAATAAAAAATTACATTCTGAATGCATAACGACAGCTTTCTTCAACTTTGTCTCGCGACACGTGCGTATCTATATTCAAATTTGAATTTAGATGGAGGCATGGATCCTCTAAATTCGACCATGATTCATTCATATTCGGGTGAGATCGGATTTCATGCAAGTTCTAGATTGCTAATACGTTCCCAGCGAGTTTCCACGATCAGCCAAGAGGCACACGCAACTTGACTAAACAATGTTCTGTTCCAATTCCACGGTGGATTCGATCGCTCAGAGGTAACTTATTAACGGACTGACCTTTCCAGCGATTCGTGGCGCACCGCGGAGTTTACATTAGGCCTGGGCCGGCTCCATTCGGTCCGTGATTGTGTGTCTGACCAGGTTGTAATAACGGGGATGGCCAAACTAATGAAGTGATACATTATTCACGGGTGTCCTCGGTTATATATCGGCCGAACGTATACGCCGCGTTGTCATTTCGTTTGACAAGAGAAATGATATCGGTCCTCTTTCTTCTCTCGAGCGTCAACTATGGGAGCAGTTACAATAACTTTTCTGCATTGGTAACCGCGAACGCCACGATGGGTACGAATGATATTTTCAACGAGAGAAAACAAAAAAAAAAAAAACAGAAATTAGAGGGAATTCGTTGTGATCGCGAATAAAAAGGCATATGAAAAGAAACGAAAATATAGAACGTTCAATCCCTTGATCCAAACTTCCTTGAACAGCGGTAGTGATCGACAGGAGCTACTTCGGCAGCAAAGAGGAGCACCGTAAAGCCGTCGATGTGATACTCGATCTGATAACGGACAACGTGAACAGAGAGATGCACGTAGGTGGTATCGCCGTTCGTGTTTTCCGGGACGCGAACGTCAATCTACGGCAAGGTAAGCGAATGCCTCGCGATCGATAGTTTAATTAATCGTCGTCATTCAACCTTCTTCTTGCCGATGCCTGTTACACACACATGCGCGCGCGCGCACGCCAAGATTACACGATACTTCTGTCGGTCGCGACTTGCCACCTAACATGGAGATTGCACGAGGCTGCGCGAAAGGAGGATCTAATACATCTTGCGCTAACAGGTACACAACCAGATGATTGATAATCTACCAACTATCCGAAACCCAAGTGCTCCCGATATCTTGGCCATTAACAAAAAAAGGAACCAAGATTCGAGTGTCCCGCGGATCTCGTTTCTCATTACGATTTAAGGCTCCCACGAACCATCGCGAAATATTTCGCGGCGATACATTTTTTATAGATAAATTTTTGCGGAAATTTTTCGCGTTGGTCTGAACAGTTTCATAAGACGCCATGTATTTCGAACTGTTGCGAATTTAACGCTACGAAATATTCGCTACCGCTGCGAATATTTCGCGTTGGTTTGTGGGGGCTTTTAAATGTATTAAAATTACTCCGAGTTCACTCGAATTTGTCTGACTTCCACACGCAAAGATCCGGACTGTCCCAGAATTTCGGACACCGACGGCATGAGCGTCCCCTTGATCGTTCCCGGCGACGAACTCTCCCAGATATTCCTTGATCTGAGGATGATGAACATCCTCACCTGGAACGTGATCAACATTCTCCACGACGACACGTTCGGTGATAAGACTAGCTACACTTCTAGTCGCGATTACGTACACGAACCCTCCCGTTTTATCTAACCGAGCTGGTGTGCACGGTCTCTGTTCCAGGCAGGGACACGATCAGCCGAGTGATGGAGGCAATATCGAACAAGCTGCCCAGCAAACGGCTGAATCTCATCTCGAGATCGATCTTCACTCTGCAACACGACGAAACCGAGAGGGGCCGTAAGAGTTCGGTTAGAAAGGTGCTGCACGATTTTCACGTGGACCAACTGGGACACTGTTTCTTGGTGATCGCCACCGTCGATATAGTCGCAGACGTTATGGAAGTGGTGAGCCTCTCTGTCCCCGCTTTAATGGCCTTGTTAGATTCGGATCGGTCCGTTTGGACAGCCTCCAGGTCGTTTTCAGTACTCTTTAGCAACTTTGTCGGAAGTCTTCTGCATGTTTCTTCGTAGATCCACGAAGATATATCGCGCCTGTCACGAATTGTCCCTTAACGATTTAAGTCCAGTTAAGACCGTAATTGAGGCAGTGGTCTGTCACCAGGGGAGGAAATAGAACCGATCAAATACACACACACACAGCCTCTTTTTGGTTTTTCTGTTACTGAAAGGCGAGGTCCCTGAACATGGTTCATCCTGGCAGTCAATGGTTGTACGTTATCACCGACAGCGCGGCGCAGAACGCGACCAACATAACGACCTTTGTTGATTTACTGGCTGAAGGGGGAAACGTGGCCTTCATATACAACGCGTCAGATTACGATGGCTACTGCGAAGTAATAATTCATTGCTCCTGGATTATTAACGATCAGGGCAGTTTTATTTATCACGGAATGTGCACGTTGTTTCACTATGATAACATAGTACAGTAAATACTCGATGAGTGCTCGAAGCGTCCTCGACATTAAACACTAAATATTTAATACACTAATGGTCATATGGGACTGAAACAAATATTATTAGCTTCAAAATTCCAAGCTCTATCACTGGGCTAAACCTCATTAAAAAGTCAGCGTTATACCTGGGGACCTTCCTCCTTGTTGAAAATTTATTGTATATCTATTTACATGTGTTCTCGACTAGATTGAATTTAGTTTATTGAGATCCGATAATTGAAGTACCTCATGCCTATCGATCTATGATAAATAATTGTCGCAAGACCTCTTTCTACAGCCCAAATTAACGCGTTACGTTAAGGAACTGGTCGGAGCTCTGGCCAGAGCTTTGGAATATTCGGTGAGAAACGAGATCGAGTTAGTGAAGAGGATAGGCGATGAGAATTTCGAGATCGTACGGCTAACGAAACACGAGAGACGTCACGAGATGCTGAAGAACATCAAAGTTCGTAGTCTATAGTATAAATTATAAATCATAAGACTAGAGATAAAAGATAAGAAAAAAGTGGCTGTTGCCCTACCCTAGAAGAAAAAAATTGGATTTTACCTCCACCCCCTTTCGGGAGGAAAAGAAATAAAAGGAAAATCAATCTTGACAGGGATTAAGACGAAAATTCTGTATATCTTTGTTAGATGTATCTCGTCCAGAACACAGACTCCACGGATGTCGCGTGTGGAAAATGCCTGGTATGGAAGTTTTCCTCGTCCATCACGTGGGGGAACTTTTTCTCTAATGAGAACGATGTCGCACATCTGCTGGACATAGGGATGTGGACGCCAGAATTCGGAATCAACGTAACGGACGTTCTCTTTCCTCACATCGCTCATGGATTTAGGGGCTCCATCTTACCGATCGCGACTTATCACGTGGGTAGACACGTTCACGTTGAATAAAAATAAAAATAGTATCTACAGGGTGAGTCAATTAATTCTACTACCATAAATTATTTGTAAAGTTGCATGGTATGAAGAGGATTTTACAATGTAACAATTAGTTTCTTTGTTATTTTACTGTTTTATCGAGATATGAAGATCACCTTCAGAAATACTAAACCAATTACTCAGATATTTTTCGGTGAAGGCTGACGAAACTTTAGCGAGTAACAATTTTTTGATAATTCGGGAATGAAAGGGTTAAAACGTTATCAGAACTATCAAAAAATTTGCTAAGTAATTTAATGCAGTAGAGTTAAGTGATGTACCCTGTATATTAGAAGGTTCGAATGTATTTATGAAATTACATAATCCTAGAATCCACCGTGGCAGATAATCTCGGTGGGTAAAACAGGCGAAAAAACGTACGAAGGTTTGGTCTTCGACGTGGTCAACTACCTAAGCAAGAAGTTGAACTTCACGTATAAAGTGTTCGCACCGGAAGTGTACAAGACTCCGAAGTCATGGAACGCTTCTCGGTTCGCCAAACTCGGAGAAGTAAGGGTGCACGGCGTTTCCATTCTTTTCAATTTCGCTCGCGAGTCCTGTATTATCTATATTGTTTATATATACGCAGAAAGTCAAGGAGATGACGATGTCGAACACAAGGAACGTTCCGCGGGAGGTGATCGACTTGGTGCGCGAGAAGAAGGTCCTGCTGGCCGCGTGCGCGTACACCGTGAACGAATATGGGAAGATCGCAATAAATTTTACGGTACCGATTTTCGTGCAAACGTATAGCTTTTTAACTTCCAGGCCGAGACAGCTGTCGAGAGCTCTACTGTTCGCCTCGCCGTTTACCAAAGAGGTTTGTAGACCTAACTGGAAGCATGGTAAATATATCTATGTATATGTATACAGGGTGAGTCAATAAGAGCTACTATCTAAAAATAACTCGTTACCTATTGGCTGTGTTAGAAAACGTTTTAGTGAATTATGCAGCATTTTAAGGAACGCATCAGATGGATGTAATTTGATTTTTTTTATGTCTTCTTATTTTTGAGATGTTTTTAATCGATGCGTCCCTTAAAATCCATAATTTATTGAAACGTTTTTTGATACAACAAATAAATAATGAGTCATTTTACATAGTAGTTCTTATTGAGTCACCCTGTATCTCAGATTTATAAATTTCTTCTTCTTCAGACGTATCATTAATATTGAAATACGAAAATTAGCTTACATATAAAACATTTAAACTTTGTTAAACATTTGAACATTAAAAATTGTCTACCCCTTTATAATGTTTAAGTAGTAATTAATAAATTCAATAGCAGAAATATTTACGAAAATTATCCTACCTCATTCCCTAAGAATCATTACCAGGAATTTTTAAAGCAAGAGCTTACTTCGCTCAGAGTATATTTGGGGGTGGTTTTTTACGGTTTTTAGGGGATGGGTAGGATAATTTTTGTAGATACTTCTGCTATTGAGTTTATTAATACTATTGAAACATAAGTAAAAAGGTAAAAAATCTGTAAAAGCAAAGAAAAGCGTATATATTATTTTAAAGTCGAAAATATCGATATTAAACAGACACATTTTTTCATTTTTTATATTTTTATTTATTTTTTGAGGAAATACTTGAATATCTTAACTGAAATGTGGAGTCCACTTCACATCAGTGAAACTACGGATCCTTATTACTTCGAGTTAAAAAGTTTGAGCAAAATGAGAGATTCCTCTTAAGCCCCCTTTTCACCGGTCGAGCCACGTGGAACGACAGGGTATTAATTAGCGTCGTTAACGCACGAACAACACAGAAATGTTTCGTCGTTTAAAGTCACGACATACAGACGCGTGTGATAGCTTATAACGACAGAAGTATAAAGATTATCGTCGTTTAGTTCGGCGTTCTCCGCGCTTGCATACCTTTTAACCCAGGCCCTGGCTTTTAGACGTGGGCCTGTCTGGCCGCATCCATTATCATAATGGGTCCGATCTTGTACCTGGTTCACAAGTACAGCCCGTACAGCACGAAGACCTCTGGACTGAACTCGCCCTGGCAGTGTGTGTGGTACGTGTACGGGGCGCTTCTTCAGCAAGGTACGATTTTATTGGCTCCTTAACCGACCCCCTATATTTCTCTTTGTCCGCGCGAACATTCACGCGATCGGAATCTGTGCTTGCCCCCATCCTACCCCCCTTATTCTCGGTAGTCGTCGCGGGCTTAAATGCCTTGCGGGTTGTTCACGAACGTTATTTTTTGGTTGGCTGTTTAATGACGGAACTTAAAGTTCCTAAGATACACGATTAAGTATAAGACGTGTAAAGTGACACTGAGGGAAGAAGTAATGGAGAAAATGGTAGGGGAGCAGGAGTGAGAGGGAGGTAAACTGACTTGAGCAGCTCTTTGGTTTGGGCTTGGTCCCGGTGAGGGATTTGGGTGACCTCTGGTGTATCTTTAACTGGCCGAAAAACAGAGGAAATATAGAGAAAACAATTTAGACAAACAATTTTAGAGATTTACCACTTCAGAGATTTTGTAACTATCAAAGTCGAATTTTAAATGGTAATAATTTTACTAAATATATGGCACATGAAAGTTAGATTTTTTATATCTATACGTTTTTATTATGTATAGATTTCCACTTGAAAAAATGGAAAAATGTAATTAATTAAATTAAAGAAAAGAAATACAGATTTCACCAATGAATGAACAATATTGTTGAATGATTTGATCATTTATTTATTTTAATAAAATAATTTACTTGTTTCTATATGTATATAATTTTAATTTACTGGTGCATCCACCCTAATGAGAAAATAATTATTAATATAGAAGGTAATAAATGAAGGACTGATAAGCAGATTTTATACAAAAGAAAAAAAATTTAGAAAAAGTATTAATAACTTTAGTACGAAAATAAAAGAAACATTAATATATACAGTAAGATCTGTTACAATGAACTATGTATCTAATTGGTTTTAAAACTCTGTTTGTTATAGTAACTGTTCATTGTAGCATATCCCATTGTACTAGTAATATTAATAATTAATAGAAACAATCACAGTAAGGATTAACAGACCTTATCAGAAGAATTCCTTATCGTAAGAACAAGATGACCCGTCACATGGAGCTGTATATACACTAATACGACTTGTGCACACCATGGTAATATTACTATGAATGAAAGCATGACGTCGCGTACCCAACAAATATATTACCCCCTCTACTACTTCCTATTACCTGCATCGCTTTGTCCCTACGCGGTCATGTTTCTTCTCTCCTTACTTCTAGCAATGCTGGGTTAACCTGACAATTACAACAATAAAAGAGAATAATACAGACATTAAAACTACGCAAAATAAAGAAATTAATAAGATAAAAATAAGATTATCCACCAATAAAAATTATTAAATTAATGCTTGAATAACCACAGAACTAATTGGAATTAGAATGATATTAAAACAATACAAGAACCAGAACACAAAAGGTACAGTAAAAAAATAATTGGTAGAACAATTAAGCTAGCAAGAAAACCAATGAAGCTTGGAACAAATCTCGGAAGGACTTTTGAAATTCCAGGAGGGATGTATTTACCACACTCTGACAGCGCGCGTGTTTTGATCGGCATCTGGTGGTTGATCGTGATGGTTTTGGTGGCCACGTATTCCGGAAGTTTGGTCGCTTTCCTCACGTTTCCAAGAATGGACACCGCCATTTTGACGGTGGAGGATCTGATCGCGAACAAGGATCGAATCACGTGGGGCTTTCTGAACGGAAGTTTCCTCGAGGTGTACCTTCGTAACGCGGACGAGCAAAAGTATCATACTTTGCTGGCTCGCGCGGAGATGTACAACGACACGGAAAACGAGGAATTGATGCAACGCGTGAAGGATGGAAATCACGCTTTAATCGACTGGAGGAGTTCCCTTAGGTACACTGTAATTAATATACAGGGTGGACCGCGAAAAAGTAATCAACTTAGATTATACTATAAAAATGCTATTAAAATGCTACATAATTCATTAGGACATTTTTTTCATCATTTGGCAAGTACTATCTATCCAAGAAGTTATGAACCCTCCTTTCTGTGTCACTCTGTATATACATATATATCGAGGATAAGAAAAAAGTCGATATCGGCTAATCAGCGAAAAAAAATATAGATTCGTGATGAGGAAAGATCTGCTGCTCACCGGAGGCTGTCACTTTTCTCTGAGCGCGGACGAGTTCATGGACGAGCCTATCGCGATGATCGTTCCGCAAGGAAGCCCCTATTTGTCCATCATCGACGCGGAGTAAGTTGCGCTTAATCTCATCAATGAAAAAGTTTCGGTTTCATACTATATACCCCTCGAAAACAGATTGCATCGAATGCACGAGTCTGGGCTGATGCACAAATGGATCACCGAGAGGATGCCGATGAAAGACAAATGCTGGGAAATACCAGGCAGCAACCAGGCGGTGAACAAACGGAAAGTGAACGTGGCCGACATGCAAGGAATATTCTTCGTCCTATTTATAGGTATTATAATTAATTCCAACGTTTGAGTAACAGTACAATCCACGACAAATTGCTTCCCATTTACAGGTGTGACGTTGTCCTTCCTCCTTCTTTTCTGCGAGTTCTACTGGCACAGGCGCAAGATCACCAAGGAACGAAAACTTATTCGTCCGTTCGTCTCATAAAACACAACTACTCTCTCTGTGTGTAGCCACGCAAACGGTTTTCGTTCTGCTCACCAGCTTCTCACCATACGAACGACACGTGATTTCTCCTTAAATAAACGAACCAATTTCACACCACGTTGTCAGCAACTTTTTGTTACCTTTAAATTAGCGCTTTCCACGAGGTTAACAAACGTACCGTGTCGCCGGAAGACCCGATATTGCACAATCCGAGGACCCGTGACTTCCTGGGACTCGTTTCTTTTTTCGTTTTATTTCTTTCTTTTTTCAATCTCCGTTTGAAACGGCGATCGGCGAATGGCACGAAACGTGCGAGCAACTGTTCCCCCGTCCATCTCAGCAATTATAATTGAATCGTGCGAATACGAGATAGGCGCGAAACGATTCCCGGCTGACGAAGGTGGCAGCAGCCGATAGATCCACGCACATCCAGGGGCCATTGCAATTACCATCACGAACGTCTAATTTTGCGGGTAATGGACGGGAACAGGATATTGCGCGCAGATATCCACGAAACGTGCGATCTTCTTTCACGACGGATGCGTCCTGGCTGAACCGATACGTCCGTTTTATTCCTTCGGGTACCCTCACGAGCAAACTCGACTGGTATTAGGAGAAAAGGTAGCGTAGTTGAAGGGTCAGATACCATTTGGTAAATTTAAACAAGTACTGAAATAAATGAACGTTAATTTGACATAAATTTTAGTAACTTCCTTAACCAAGTGGTTGACCACTGATTTTTCCCATAGCGGAAGTAGAGTTTGCACGTCAGTAATTTAATAAGCCTGAGTTAGGAGGGGAAAGGCAGGTGTTCATTGTTAAACGTTAATTCTTGACGCGTTTGGCAACGATCTGTGGAAGCGTCTCGCCGGTAAAAGTCACGAATATTACGTAATTGGGGGAGCTGTTCAGATCCTGCCCAGCTTGCGTTACTCGAAACCAGGTCTCCGTGTCATCGTGAACGAGAATGGGAATCGAAGTAACCGCGTCTACCAAGGAGAATCCTAAGTCGAAGCTGAGATTAGTCTTCAGAAATCGCTCTACTCTTGGTCACACTTCATATTTACAGTTTCGTTAATCGAACTGAAAATTTCACAAGTATATACAGGGTGAGTCAATGATAACTACTATCTAAAATAACTCGTTACCTGTTGGTTTTATTTAAAAAAGTTTTAATGAATTACTTAGTATTTAAAGGACACCTCGGAGGGATGCAACTTGATTTCTTTGTATCTTATTTCTTTTAAGATAGCTAGGTGTTCTTAAGTTTTTTCAACAACAATGTAATAAAAAAAGATATATTGACCTTGAAAAAATTCAAGGTCACCCTGATATCCTCAAAAAAAAATAAGAAATAAAAAAAATTAAATTGCTACATCACTTATTCAAAGCCTTTGTTGATACAACCAATAAGTAACGAGTTATTTTAGATAGTACTTCTTATTGGCTCACCCTGCATGTACATTCGACAAGGCTGGTTGGTCTTCGCAGAAAAAAGCGACCATGAGTATTGAGCAAGTCTTTACGACGCGTATGATGATCCTGTTACTCGTTGTTACGTTACAGTGGAAGTTGCCACAACTAGTTACTTTATTAAGATCACAGAAGAATGGAAGTTGCAAGTGTGCGAACACAGGGGAGCGCGGAAAGGTCGGGTTCTGTGTCCTGCATCTTGGGGCAACGCGTTGCTCGTCGATGATACACTGCGTGGCATAACTATAAAAACGACCCTGAAATTTCCAGTTCTTATGTATTGTGGTTAAAATAAAAACGAACCAAATATGCCATGTCTGAAACCCACTTTCCATTCCTTTTTTGAATCCTTAACTCTTTAACGCCCACACTCTTAAACCGTTATTTCAAAATTATGAGATTGATATACATACAGAGAAACTGTCGATATTAATCCAATCTGCTTTTTACATCTTTTTTGAAATTTATTTTTAACCCTGCAACGCCCAAACACTTCTTGCGGGGAGAAAAATTGTTTCTCGCGATTAGTTAACTTAAAAATGGTCCCAATCTTCTAATTTCTTCAATATTCTCCCAATTTCTTCAATGTTCTTCTAATTTCTTTAATATTCTTCCAATTTCTTCAATGTTCTTCTAATTTCTTTAATATTCTTCCAATTTCTTTAATATTCTTCTAATTTCTTAATACCCTCCAAATAGCTTCAATATTCTCCAAGCTCTTGGATGATTCCGTTCCCTTAAAAAAATCCCGTATCGTTATCCAAGAAGCCCGTCTAAACTCTGCATCTCTGATCTCTCGGGCGGCACGGTACTAAATATCAAGCGAACGGCACACAGTGTTCCAGGCGTACGAATCCCCGACGATCCTCTGAATTATTCATCTCTGGAACCTCCTACTCCGTCGAGCCTCCCGTTCTCCGGGGAACCTGTAACCCCGCCGTAGGATCGGCTTGGCTGGAAGGGGAAAGGGCCGCAGCGCGATATGACGGCGTACATAGACACGGGTTTATCTACCTGACGACCTTGCCGTTTAAAAAATCCAAGAGCGGTGGCGGCGGTGGCGACCGCCTCCTCGCCAAGCCGTCCGAGCGGGCGGCGAGCACCATCCGCGAGCCAGTTCCGACGTGGAGCGCGCACGACTAAGTACTAATCCTAATACCAGCCAGCCGAAGAAACCCGCAGGTTTCTTCCACGAACCGAACCGAAGGGAATCCGCCGCTAGTGTTTTCCATGCGCGTTCGCCCGAGTTCTATCGATCCTGTGACAGAGTGATCCACCGACTGGCCACCGTTTTAACATGGGGACAACGGTGCCCTGGGTTGTCCTGCTGCAACGTACGTATTCGAACGCTTCTACACGCTAAAGAATCATTTTAGAGGATGGTCACTCGACGATTTTCTTGGATATAATTTTATACTGGGCAGTTTCACAGCCTCCTTTCATTGTGATTCCTTCGAAAGATCGATAGGATTCTAGATTAGTGAGTTAAATTTTAGAACTGATCAGGAAATACAGTAAATCCTCGATGAGTGTCCGAAGGCTCCTCGGCATTTAATTAAGTTTAGCACGATGATAGAGCTTGTAATACTTCTTTCTGCCGCGGATATTATTTTATAAAATTAGTTACAGGGTATTCCTAATAACTAGGATATTAGTTTATGAAACATTTAATGTTGAGTGTCGAGGAGCCTACGAACACTCATCGATGATTTACTATGTAGTCTGTGCAGGTTTTTTTCCAATCCTGTCAATTGATAATAGTTCTGTAATTAAATTACTTGTTTCGTCCACGTGAAATTTTCTTAAAACAGTGCTGTCCGTGCTCGTCCACGGCTACGACAACGTGGGATTCGACGGCTGGTATCAACCGGTTCCGCATAGGCCGGTCGACATCATCACGGACGTTATTAACGATCTGGGCGTGCGGATTCTCCAGCAGTACACCGGCCAGGGAAACGTGGCATTCTCGCCGTCGGGGGTTGGCTTCGTTCTGGCGGCATTGTACGAGGGTTCGGCGGGCAGGGGAAGGCAACAGATCGCTGACGCGTTGGGCCTGCCGCGGGACCGAGACGTCACCCGGCTCGGTTTTCGCGACATTCATCGTAGACTTAGGGTAAAGATTCTCGGAAGAATTGTTACGCAAAACCGTTTTGTAATCCGCACCGGCCGGCAATTAACCGACTGGAAATTTGCCACGGACGCGGTCCAACCAATTTGAAGCCTGAACGCGCGATTTCTCTTCTCTAATAAGTGTTCGGTTTCTCTTTCGCTCGATCATGATGCTTTTCAACGAAATTCCTGGACACTAGTTTTAAATCAACGTACAATTTCCGATAATCCCTGTAAGGTATTGCCTGTTCAACGAGACTAACTAAAAAATTTGACTCTGTCCCACCTAAATAGCCATCACCTTTTGTTTATACTTATCGACTCGACTCAAAAAGATATACAGCAATTGTTCTCTTTCCTCCCCCTTATCATAGACGTATCTGAACGCTGATGGGTTCCTCGGAGGTCTGACGCTCAATCAGGAGAACACTAGGTTGCGTTCAGAGTACGAGGACATCTTGAGATTCTACGGGTTCGATCTGTCTATTCCCGACGATACCAACGATACCACGAATTCCACGCCCCTGACGGACCAACCGGTGACGGATGCAGGAACACCGGTTCCAGAAGCAACGACTATGCCAGTAACGACTCCGCAACGACCGATGCAAGAGACCACAAGCGAGGCAACCGTGTCGACAACACAGCCTGTCGAGCTACTCGGTATGACGATGAACACGGCGGACACGCAGGACAGGTTGACGCAAACTACTTCCGCGAGTACGAATCCCATGGACGCTACCGAACCCGCTACCTCAACCGACCGGTCCACGGTTTCATCCAGGCCGATGTCATCGACGATGTCAGAGATCGCTACCACGATAGCCTCTGCCATTACCGATGCATCGCAGACGACTACTGTTCAACCATCGACGGTGGCCGGTTCTACTCAAAGTGCAACAACCACAGAGTCCACAACCGTTTCCTCACCTTCGACCAGTTCTGACGCTACTTTGGCTACTCCTGGGACGTCTATGACCACAGAAGCAGCTACGGAGTCTACAACCCGTGGACAGACGACTGTCGTCTTGGACATATCTAATTCTGATACTACAGAGACTGTGCCAGAGTCAATAATGACCTCAACGACGATAGGGACTACCACCACTATGGTGACTATGTCGATGGGAACACCCACCACGTCGATGACTATGTTAGCTTCCAGTACGGTTACGAGTCCGTCGATTTCCAACGAAACGCAGGCGGATCAAGGAACTAGCCCCACCAATGGACCACCTGCCGATGCGAATACCGTTTCAACGGACTCGTCCAACGATCAGATAGCCCCTAGCGAGATGGGATCCACCGATTCGCCGTCCACGACCGCTGCTACAAGTGAAACAGTGTCGAACGGCCAGACAACCACCGTGTCCTCGACTGCCACTGACGCGATGACCAGGAGGAAGCGCAGTCTGAGGACACCCAGGGGATTCTTCTCGAGTTATCCAGGTTTGCAGCATGTTTCTTCGATTTTCTGTTGTCAAATCGAACCACAATAACCACATCTCCTATAATTTCGACAGGACACATTTTTAATTTGTCAATCCGATCAATTTCAGACGAAGGAATCTGGATGCAAGACCTGGGCATTTGGAAGCCTTATCCGCCCAGTCTGACCGAGGCGTCCGTTAGGGACTCGACGGAGATATCGTTCTTGGTGAACGGCTGCGACGTCTCCTCCGTCACTGCTTCCAGATACTTTGCTGTTCTGCCTTTCGCCTATTTCCCATCGCTGCACGCGGTTGCCGTTGAGTTTCCGTTGGACGTAAGACTAATAGTTCCTCGAATATCCATCGATACAAAGATTCCTGCAAAGTACATTTCATTTCGACGTCAAAGATACTTGTCCTGTTTAGTCCATCAGACGATCTTCTGTTAACTTTGGAGGACTCTGGAGAAAATATCATCCTGTTCTAGTTCACTTTTTATTCTCTCCGTTGACGTGAGTAATTCCTCTTCGAATATTGCTGTTTTAGGATCCCAGATACAATATTCTCCTGCTTATGGCCACGGACAGAAGGGACACGTATCGATTGGCACGCGATCTCGGCGGGAAGTCGTTGAGGCTGTTGAGGAAGCAGTTACAGGCGACTTGGGTCAGGGCCACCATTCCGTCGTTCATGTTGCGCGGTTTCGTCACCTTGACGTCTTTCCTCCAGAGGGTACGAAGCCATGTACAGTAAATCCTCCATGAGTGCTCGAAGACTCTTCGACTTTGACAAGGAGAGGTCCCCAGGTGTAACGTTGACTTCTCAATGGGGTTCTGCAGAATGATAGAGTTTGGGGAATTCTGAAGCCAATGGTATCTGTTTCAGCCGCGAACACTCATCGAAAATTTAGTGTATTCACCACCGTTACACCCTTTATTTTCAAGGGAACGCAACCTACCGCTAGGAAAGAAATTTTCATCATCAGACGCTCCGTATCCCGATTTCGAATCGCGTTTCCGTAACTGCTGCAAGCCGCTCGATATTTCGCCATTAGTCTCGGGCATTAAGCTCCTAATTGCTTAATCGCGTTACTCGTGAATCTTGAGTGCACTTCCCGACTCTCGTCACGGCTGCCGTTCCGCGAACAAAGATATCGGTACAGATGGTTACCTTGACGACACGACAGTAAATTGACGATAATTCGAGGCGCGCCGCTGAAACCACGCTGTTGGCTGGGAAACGTGAAGTAGAATAAACAAAAAGTGGGAAATTATTCGAATGGATGTGATTCAGGGATACCATTTCACGGTGTAAGTTTTATGGTCCACGTTGGACGCGACTTTGAACGACACTAAACATCTTCCGGGATTTGTCTGTCTTCATTGACATAAACCGAAGATAACGTAATCGAACTGTTGGAGCAGTGAAGCTGTTTGTGAATAAGTTTTCTAGTTTATTCGGAACCCAATATCATACTTGAGAAAAGAAAGAAATTCCTACATTTGTTCTTCCCTATATGAATTGCTGTAGAAAATTTTATTTTGCATAAAAATCCGCGGTCTAATTATCAAATATGGAACCTTGATAAATCGATTGCTGTTCAGAAGTGGAATGTGATCCGATCGATTTGATTCACAGCTGGGAATCGTGGACGTTTTCGAGCCGAGGGCGGCTGATCTGTCGCCAATGACACCGGACCTGGGCGTGTACGCGAGGGACGTGCAGCAGAGCATCGGCGTGAACATCAGGAATTACATGAAACCGGATAGGACCCACTCTCGTGAGTCGCCAAAATCCGATCCTCCCTTGATCGTTCCACCTCGACGGGACTATTACCGATACTATCATCCAGGTTTCTATTCTATGCTCTCTACGTGTACTATTGCACTTCATTCCCTTCCTTGTTCGAATTGTCCTTGTTTCCATCAAATCACAACGATATATACTCTTGGTAGCTAATTCAAGCTTTTTGAATTTTTGGAGCTTACCAATTTTAAATAACATAAATATACAGGATATCCCATGTAACACTTACCACGATATATCTAGAGATCTACTTTATATCAGAGAAACTATGGATCCTTCCTGACAAAAGTTAGATATTAACCGGCAGCTGAATTTGACGCGCTTTTAAAATGTGTGTTGCACCGGTGCAACACTGGGCGTTGAAGGGTTACATACCTTTGAGCTATTAAATGAGAGGTTTAAGGGTTAATGTGGGAGAAGGATGTCTCGTGTTCACCCGGGCAGGAAGTGGTCGTCGAAGATTACGACGGAACCGATTGCCCTGACGCAATCCAACGAAATTGCAATTCGCTGTGCAAGCCGTATCTACACGCCAGCGAAATGGCGACGGTGCCACAGTGGTCGATTATTCGAAAAAATGGGACGAAAATCAGTATCACTTGAAAACTTACTTTATTTGCAACCAATAGAATTAAACGTACCTCTTAATCATCGTATATAGATGGATCATTCCTTATTTGAAGCCAGATTTTCAGTTTTCTTAAGTAATTTGGAACACGTTCATTTTAAAAGAAGGGAAAAATGATTATTAAAATTTAAGTACAGTCCCTGTATATGTACGTACTTTACTAGTTGATAAAAATTATTATTAAATTACGCTCAGGCTTTTTAATTCTACGATTACCACAAAAAATTGGAAAAACTGTGGGTGGACTTAATTTTCTGGCCAGGGGTAATTTCTAATTATTTGAAATTTTTCCGTTATAAATAAGATCAAACAGAAAAACAAACTTGTCCATTGTATGTATTAAAATTTTAAATTTAGAAAATAATTGTTTTTGTCGTTTGTGTCCTACTGTTTGGAAGAATCGACCGCTGTGCAGTGTGGTCCGGCCGTGTCTGACGATGGTCGGTCGTTACTACTCGCGGGTAACAATTTCCTTTTCCTTTCGTTAGTCCCGCGATCCTCGTATCGCGTTCCCCCCTTCGTTTTATCGGCTTCTTCGTGTCGGAAGCAGCCTGACGCGCGGTTCCTGCCGAAATTGCATGCTTCATCGAATCCGAATAGGAGGTCTCGACTGTCTCCATTATTCCAGGACACACGGTAGATTAGAAATCCCGGCGAAGGTCGAGACTCGCGTGCCGAATTCAATCGATTCTCGAGTGGGGATGTTGTCACTTCCGGTTGATCGGTGGAATTTCTTGGGTATCAAGTGTCGAAATGGAATCCCTTCAATTTCATTCAGTTGATCCTCGACATAGACTGCGTGGCTGAACTATAAAACCATCCTAAAATTTTGCTATTCTTATGCAGGGTAAATGCAACAATAAAAGAACACTTAAAGTCGAATTTTAAATGGTAATATTAATATATAGATATTTGGCATATGAGAATTAGATTTCGAATATCGATACCTTACGTGTAGATTTCAATTTTAAAAATTCGACAAACGTAATTGATTAAATTAAAAAGAAAAAATACAGATTTCACTATTAATGCACTGAGTCAGAAATTTTTAATTATTCAAGATTGAGAGGCGTTACATAATACTTGCACACACACACCGATGGAGCATTTTTATGCCTCGATCGGTAAATGTCGAACTCTCTTCGACACATTGTTTGCACAAACCGACGAACCGTCGTTTCCGGTTCGGTGTAATTCGCACCGGTCTACGATCGGGAATATTCTCAGCATTGTTATAAAGTTCGTCGGGCTTAATCGCTGATATCCTCCGACTGACTCAACCGCGGTGAAATAAATAAAAAGACCTTCGCGGTTATACTCTCTGTTATATGCCTACCTGGAATCTCTGAATCACTGCGGGGAGAATGTCACTCGTAAATATTTTCGTTCCAGTGATTACGACCTCTATCGTTGCTCTAGAATTTAATTACTTCGCTACTTATTTCTCCCCTCTTCTATCTCTGTCCTGATTAAATTCCTTGTGACCATGCCTGCACTTGTAAGTTTGTAATATAGTATTCTAACAAAACTTAACAAGTTGACTGTTCTCACATTTGGTCATCGATCATGTCTATGAATTTCACTGGGGAGCAGTCAATCTGTTGCCAGGGATTTAAGAGTCGATTTTTAGTAATTTAGTGCTTCTGATCCTGAATATGCCATTATTTTCACTTGGCTGGCTCTAGTTTTTAAGATATGCATATGTCTTAAATATTTATACAAAATAATGAAAAATAATGAAATATAGCAATTTTTAAGATTCTAAATTAATTCTATTTATAAAATGCTATAAAAGGAGACAGGAAAATTATATAGAAAGTATTAGAAAGTTATGAAAAAAAATACAGAGTCACTTCCATAAAATTCATCTCTGAAATAAAATAAAATCAGTTATTTTATTCTTTACTTTGGAAATCGTTAATGCGAATGTAAACAAATTTCACAAGAGGGTTTTGAGAAGAAGATAGGTAAGAAAAAAGCAAAGGTAATACGTACTTCAAATCGACACAAGCGTTAAATTTCAATAGTTTCGATTATTTTTAAATCAGTAACAGTTACTCGAAGTGACTAAGGAATTTATTTCTGCAGGCAACGGATTATACGAAAGAGCTGGACCAGTACCATTCACGGCCGTCCATCCGTTCCTCTACTTCATCGTCGATGCTGAAACCTCGGTGGCCTTGATCGCCGGTCGAGTCAACGATCCACTAAATTCCCGAATCCTCTAAACCGGGTATCGCTTGAACACGTCTTACACGCGACCTAACTAAAGGGGACACACACAAGTCGAATCCCGGGGATAATAATAAACATCATACGTTTATTTGACATTACTTATAAATACCGATATATAATCTATAAACAATTATATATATATAAAATATTTATATTTATTAGATCATTCATATTTCGCACACACCTACCTTTAAGTACACGATCTATAATGTCTCTGTACAAAAATCCGTACGTTGTAAATAAAGGAGAGAGACGATGGGAGGCGAACGAGTCTTTAATTTAGTCCCCGATTAAATCGGACCGATCGCTAGGGCAAGAACTTAGCATTTTACAATCTCCGACTGTACAACGGCCGAAATAAATGTGTATATTATGGGGGCTGGCCGTTGAAAACGGTCCGGGAATTCCGAAAATGTTTCACAACACAAAATATCCCCACCGAACCGACCGTTTTTCAACGTCAAGCCTTGCACTATATATTATTATCTTACTTATATTTATATATGTATATATAAATACAGTCCCGCGTTTCAGAAGCCAGGACGACCTCTCAACGGTCCCGCGAGTATCTCAGACTCTCAGCAGTCTCGCGTAATCCGCGGTTTGAGTGGCTTCGCTTTCAGCGACAATCTTCGAAACGGAAGCTCCCCGAGAGTTCTCGACTCGAAGCCAACGACGAAGAGAACAACGACGACGACCCTCCTTGCTCGTTCGTTTCGATCTGAACTGATAAATCGCTCCCCCCTCCCTTCCCCCGGTTACGTTCGATCCACGATTTCGATCGTCCCGGGACCGAGTACTCGCCCGTTTGGCAGTGATCCACACGTGATCTCGTCGTGTCACGTGAGAATGGAGGATCCCCGGGAATCCTTGTGATATAGCAGTCGAGGACGCTCAGGCTCCGCGGAGCCGTGTCGGCAAGCCGTGAACAGGATTTCGTGTGTATTATGGTGGCGTGAATGGGTCAGGTCACGTTCTTCAGTATCCACGGGACGAATTTCGAGATCCTCGTGCACACACCGGGCAGATTCGCCTCCGCGCAACCGATACCCCACGAGATGATCCCGGCGAGAAAGTAACGGCCATCTTTACCTCTGACTTGAAGCGGCCCGCCCGAGTCACCCTGTAATCGTGGATATAAAATGATCATGATAGACGTATCACCGTTGCGTATCAAAATGTATGGTGTATTGTGATACGCAACAGTGATATGATACGATGATACGTAACAAATGGTTATGCCCTTAAGTGGGTGGAACATTGTAATGGTCCCAAGAATCTAAGTATCTTTGGGATTTTTTTCCAAAGAAACTGTGAAATGGATTTTTCTGGAAACTGTTGGAATATTTTACTTAACATTTTAAGAAAAGGAAAAAATTTTTTTTATTGATTTCGGGCAGATATATCTGCAGTGGATGGCCATCCGACTACCACAACAGGAACGTAAGATTTTTAAAATTTAATTTTTCCTTCCAGGTTTTTTATTAATATTCGTAATTAATTTCTTTGGGAAAAGTCCCTAAAATAGTTGCACTTTTGGGACCGTTATAGTGTTTTGTGCCCTTAACAAGATTTACTGGGTGAACAAACCGATATCTGATTTGTGAACGGTGTAAAGGAGAGGAATGAGGTTCGGGGAGTATTACCTGACAGGAGTCCTGACCACCGGTCTCGTATCCCGCGCACAGGAATATGTCTGGTATGAATTCGTGTCTACCAGCTCTCAGGAACATTGACTTACATCTATCGTTACTCACTATAGGCACGGATACCTGGAAGAAAGGCAAACTTTAATGTGGAATATTTAATCATAGGTTACTTCTGGTGCAGGTCGTAAAGATATGGTCTCCCTTGAAATACTCAGACCTAGACGGAGTATTTCAGGTCCCAGAATTGAAGTCTTGAAAACCCCAAACAAGAGGGTAACTCGAATCTATAGATTGAAGTTCAGTCTGCTCTGATCCTGTGGCTACCAGTAATTCCCACCCATTAATTTTCAACCGTTTTCAATCCATTTGTCAAAAGGAATTTAGTTAATCAATCTCTTAAGTAAATTCAACTTAGAAAACAAAATTTACTCTTTTAAGTCCTAACTCCGAAACTTCGAATTTTTTTTCTGAAGTAAATATTGTAATAAATAGCTATTCAGTAGATGATATTATAGTATGTTTGATTACGTCACTACTTTTCAGCTTCTATAATATAAAAATTCGTAAACTTTAAATGCACTTTTCTCGGTTTAGAAACTAGTAAAGATAGAGTAATTAAGAACTAAACCGAGGATATTTCCTGACAATTTCCTCGTCATTTCGAAGTCCCCCGATAAGAATAAAAGAACTTTTGGACCAAGTTAATATCCCCTAAGGATTCCAGGCTATGCTGGAGGCACGACCAATTCGACCTACAATCTGATCGTTCAGGACTTCGTGGAAGGGACCTTTGCCAATTGGCAGCTAGAGTCGTTGGGTTCGAAACAGGGCAAGGATTCACCTCCTGCAGCACGGAGGGCAACGTGCCACCCTCGCTGAGCCGCCCCCAGCCAGTGACGGTCGCGTTCTCGCCGATTAAAAGGTCGTCCGTGGCGGGCAAGCAGATGGGCGATATGTGGGGGGCGAACGTCAACGAGCTCTCCAGCCTGACCAACGCGAGGTCGTACTCGTACGTGAAGAAATTATACTTCGGATGGACCACCTTCTTCGCGACCCCTCGCTCAACGTACGGCAGACGTTCCTGGACCGAAGAGAAGTCGTACTCGCCGACACGGATCCGAATCTGCGAGGTCAGCAGGCTGGAAGGACAAAAAAACGACATTACTATGATCCAACTCCTCTGGTCATTGTAATTTCCAACGGATCTATTCATTATTTATTTAACGTAAATAAACGGGCATAGACGTTTTGTGCAAAACAGTTTTAAATAGGATGAAAATGAACCAACTGTTCTTCCTAATATTTATTATTATCAAGCAAAACGCTGGTTAGTAACAGCGTGTATACCCTCTAGAAATAATTAAATGAAGTGACGCTACAATCTTAAGGTGACAGAGCAATCGGGACATGTCTACTCTTGGGTCTATACTCACTCGTCGACGCAGTGTCCCGCGGTGGCGATCCAGTTCTCGTTCAGCACTGCACCGCCGCACCGATGGGTGCTCGAGAACCCGAAGAACGAGGTGCGTCGCACCGACACCTGCCAAGGCCATCGACCGAACGGTGCGTCCTTGCCGCCGACGATCCTGGTCTCCGGCCGTGGAAACAACGGCGGGACGCCGCATTGCGTGCCTTTACTCTCATCGGCCGCAGACACGGTCAGCACCGATCCCGTCTTGGTGATCACCGTCTCGGCGACCGTCGTCGGCACGGTCGTCTCTGGCCTCGGTGTTGTGGTCGTGGTTGTGGTCGTGGTCGTGGTCGTAGTGGTGGATGTAGTGGTGCTTGTGGTCGTGGTCGAGGTTGTGGTCTTCTTGGTCGGTCTAGGTCTGGCCGAGGTCTCGAAATGGGACGTGGTTATGTAGTGCGCGGAGCCGAGCGGTTTGTGGAACTCTGTATTCTACGGACACGGACACACACGATCAGCAATCGTCGGGGCGTTTTATTAATTTTCCTAAATCGATCGATCGTTCCCGGTCCCGCTACTTTGTAAGCTCAATGATGGGTGTAATCGAGCATGGTCAACGTCTAGGCGAAACTCGGTTCTTCGTCGCGATTAACAACAGTATAACCACGGGAAAAAAAGAACCGTACGATGGTGATCGTCCTTGGGCTTGGGGCTTGTGTTTCTTTTACATACCGATCTGGTATCTAATAACACCGCGGTTCGATCGGACCCTGGATCGAGTGGATGTAACGCGATGAAGTCGTTTATGGGGTGAGGTATATCATGCTTTTGGATTAGATACTTTGTGAGGTGTTTTGTATCGAGGGGGGGAAAAAAAAAGGGGATGTGGTTCTCTCGCGATCATGAAGATGATGATGATGATGATGATGATGGTCAGCCGGGCGTTGCGAGCTCGGTCTGCGGATCACGGATTCCTCGGTGTTACGGATCGGGTGTTTTCCAACTATTCGAATTGAAATTCGAATGTTCGCCGTGTGAATTACGGCCGGGAGCACGCGCCGAAGGATATGATATTCGAACAATGCGGATATGCTCGCGGTTCTGAGCTTTACAGTTACGATTATTCACGACATGGGTAGGGAGGAGCGGGTTCGCGGCGGGTACATCGAGCATCGCGTTAATATAAATAAAACATACGGAACTGGGGAACAATTATTCTGTTGGAACTACAGAATACAGCCAGAGAGGCTGGTTGAAGATACTAGTATTATAAGTTTCAGTTATTGGGAGGTAGTATCGTGTTTAACCCCAGACTTGTCACTGTCTGGGTTCTGTGACGCGACAGTTATCGAGGGAGACGGAGGATCCGAGGAATTTAAAGCTCTCAGAGCTCACTGGAAAAACTAACCACCCGGAGACGTTACTGTTTTTTTAGTGTCCAAAGTTAAACTCAATAATAGGCTCTAGATATTGTGCTAAAGGATGATTGGTCCAATCATGAAGATCTAATTAGTCGACGAAGAAACTGGATACATAGTTATTACCGTTGAGGCTTTCAGGTGTAAGCAGTGTCCTGATGGAATTACTTTTCCCAACGTTTCTGAAGCCCTGGTTGAATGACATATTGATACTGGTGCCTGGTTTGTGCTCCACTAATGGAATAATCGACTGTGGCAAACCATCAGAAACCAACAGGGTACAAAATACTCTTCATGGAAGCTAAAGTTACAGCAAAAACTAAAGGATGCTTTCCCAATATAATTCTGTCATATATAGATAAATTTAGCTGAAACTCCGAGACTTTTATTTTAGAGACATTGCAAGTTTAACTGTTTATCTCTGCGTTACATTAATTTCTTACCACTGTGTCAATTTAACACCGAGGGACAAATTAAGTTGGGAACATGAGGGACGGATGGAGATTAATTGTTCCGCTGAACAATTAAAAATATCTCTTGATTACAGTAACACACCAGTATCAGTCACCAGTATGTTGAAGAGTAATTCCACCAGGACACGGCTTGCGCCTCAACAATAAGAACTGATATGACGTCTGGCTCTGAAAGCCTGAAATCTCTGAAACTGGACATACTTCTTGCGGTTCTGTCGGCTTGAAACTCGGTCGCGGAGGGAATGCCTCGGGTCCGTTCTGAAGGAGACTAGGGTTGTCCGTCCAGTGCGGTTTCAAGGACGGTCTTGGCGGGGTCCAGCTGTTCTCCGACCAGAAATGTAAGCTGACCACCACGGGTTTAGCGGTTTCCAGGGAACTTATTGGCTTCGTGGACGAGGATGGCCTCTGTTTGGTGATGAACGCCGGCTCTGTGGTCACTTGCCAGTGAGAGGTCTGTGGCACGGATCCGGCTGCGCTAGAATGAAAGAAAAGTTTTAAGCTTCTGCTCCGAAAGTGCTTCTTTCATAGATCAGCTGTGACTTTCATTTCTAGGCTTGTTTCCAGGTGTAAAACACTGCGTCGTTTGGGGGAGTTTTAGCACTTTGTATAGTACTCAATTCGCGTCTAGTCGGACTACTTTGCATAAACTGGAACGTAAGGACATAGTCGAATACCTGGTGGGCCTGGAAGTGGTAGAGGTCTTCGAGGTGTTCGAGTTGCTGGGCTTCGAGACAAAATTCGGCCTGGAGTCGTTCATCGACGATGGTTTGGAAGTGGTCGTCTTGACGGAGAAATACGGTTTCGAGAAGTCCGTCGTGGGCTTTAGCGACACTGGCTTGGTCGCCCATTGTGGACGCTCGGTGTGGATAAAGTTCAGGCTCGGGTGTGGTTCCTTGGCGGTTTCCTGGTGTCGAACGAAACGGAAAATCCCCTGAATCTGATCTTTTTCGACCTAATATTCTAGCTACCACTGGAAATTGGACTAAATAAGAAAAAGAAATCTTTCTTACGCTTTCTTCAACCGAATTAACGCTAGGTCGGTGGACCGACTCCTGTACACTAAGATCCGTGTCCTCAGTCTTCCCCTCGTCGGGCCTCGTTTCGAACGGTCTTTGGTTGCTCGGCCTGTTCGGCCTAATACCTTCGTCATCGTTAGATGCGTGCTCCTTTCCAGGTAGTCTTACGGTCAACGCGTTTTGTCCCGCGTCCACTTTATCCTTGAATCCCTGATGGTGGCTCTGAAAGCCATCCTGGGTAGAGTCCTTCTCCTTGATAACCGAGTGCTGACTGTCGTCGTTTGGTCTGGTCTTCTGTTGGAGGCCCTGAACGTCGTGATTGGGTCTCTTCGTACTTTGAACCGAGTCCTCCCAGAAATCGACGGTACTGGGTCTCTTGGTAGTGTGAGAGGTGGTGGTAGAGGAGCTTGGTCTTTTAGTACTCACAGTTTGGGGTCTCTTCGTACTCTGGGGACTCTTCTCCCAGAAATCAGACCCCGGTCTCTTGGTACTCTGACTCCCCCTGTCCCACAGGTCAGTGGAACCAGGTCTCTTCGTGCTCTGTGGAGTTTTCTCCCAGAGATCAGAACTTGGTCTCTTGGTACTTTGACCGGCCTTGTCCCAAAGGTCGGTGGAACCAGGTCTCCTCGTGCTCTGTGGAGTTTTCTCCCAGAGATCAGAGCCTGGCCTCTTGGTACTTTGACCGCCCTTCTCCCAGAGGTCAGTGGTGTTGGGTCTTTTTGTGCTCTGTGGAGTCTTCTCCCAGAGATCAGAGCCTGGTCTCTTGGTACTTTGACCGCCCTTTTCCCAGAGGTCAGTGGAACCAGGTCTCTTCGTATTTTGTGACGTCTTCTCCCAGAGATCAGACCCTGGTCTCTTGGTACTATGACCGCCTTTTTCCCAGAGGTCAGTGGTGCTGGGTCTCTTTGTGCTCTGTGGAGTCTTCTCCCAGAGATCAGAGCCTGGTCTCTTGGTACTTTGACCGCCCTTTTCCCAGAGGTCAGTGGAACCAGGTCTCTTCGTATTTTGTGACGTCTTCTCCCAGAGGTCAGACCCTGGTCTTTTGGTACTCTGTCCGCCCTTCTCCCAGAGGACAGTGGAACCAGGTCTCTTCGTACTCTGGGAGCCCTTCTCCCAGAAGCTCGACGAGTTCGGGACCGCCGAGGTCTGGATCCTGTCCTTGTGGTCCGACGTCGGTTTCGCGTGTGGCCTCTTCTGCAACGGCCTAGCTGAACCCGCTGACAACGGTTTATACGGTCTGCCTGACCCACCGGACGAGTCGAACGCCTCCGAGGAATGATGACTCGGCCTGGACGTGATCGAATCCGTGACGAGGAAGCTGGACAGGGAGGTCAGCGTAGGTCTGGTCGCCCCGTTGCCCAACGCCTCTGCCAACGTCGGCCTCAGAGGCTTCGATGAAGACGCCGGCTGATGGTGGTACTGATGCTGCTGGTGCTGTTGGGGCGAGGCGACCGAGTTCGCCGTCGAATTATGCACGCAGCAGCTGCCGAACATGAACGTGTCCACGCAGACGCCGACGTGCGTTCCCTCCGACTTGATGCACTCCCAGACGAACATGCACGTGCCCTCCTTAGACTCTGGACCTGGGACGCGACAGGGCTTCGGGGTGATTTTGTAACCTGCGCGAGCGAAAGACAGATGCTCTTTGACGGTTCGGTAAATATCTAGGGAGGAGGCTCGAGGAGAGGTATATTGTAAGCAAATATCGAAAGCATTACGACACGTTCAACCTAGCTCACGGTGCCCTAACATAGTGCCGTCGAACTTGGCTCTCTGGAGAGGCCCCTTAACGCGCTTGCTTCCTCTTTCGCGCCGTGTGCCTTCGTAGACAAAGAAGTATAGACTCTTGTCTCTGTTACTCCACGATAATGACGGACGATGATGGAAGACGGCTCCACAGAGCCAAGTTTGAAAAGCACTGTCCTAATGTTTCTTAACGGGCTCGTCCAATATTTGGTATCGATATCAAACGATAACAGAACGATCGACAATCTTGACATGTTAAGAACGTAATATACTTAATATACAAGTCACTGACAGGCTGAACCAGGTAGAACGTGTTCAGAGTGTCTAGCAGCAGCTCAGATCGCAAAAAGGATTTTATCCAGAAAACGGTTCATTCGAAAAGGAGGAAATTGTGGAAGACGCCACCAACCCAAATGTCGTGTCTCACCGTATCAGCCGCGATTCACATGCTCGCAGATCATAACCGGTCAGTACGTCAGCGGACCGAGACACACAAGCGACCAGTTAGCGCGTCCGAGAAACTAATCTCCGTTGCAACGGTCAAGGTGTTAAATCGCCGATCCAAGCGGGAGAAATCATCAGGAATTTATGGGACGACCTGAACAGTTATATCGTAAACGCGACTAAAAGGATTTTTCCGCGGTTCACCGGTGAATCGATGCTCCGCTCGGTCGACGATCGTCCGAAGAATCGGGCGATCATTCTGTTCGACCGTTTATCGCCGACCATCAACTGGTTTCCCGCGATCGAATTACAGGTCAAGTGTTAACCAGGAGCGAACGGAACGATCCCTACCGATCGTGCACATCGTCGAACGACCGACGACTCTCTGGCTGATTGATTCGGCTTCCATCTACCAGGGTTCGTTCGTTTCCCGAGCGCAAGTGTGTCCGTCGAACTAGGCCAGTAAACATACAATTAAGCCTGCCGACTAATGGGAGCGTTTACGTCTAGATTAGAATCGATCCTTAATGACGGGCCCCCGGTAACGATCTAGCCGCACGAGCAACACGGGGAAAATGGTTACGAGCGCGACCGGGGAATCGTCCGGGAAAATCTAATCGGCCTGGGTATCAGTTCTATGGGCTGGGTTAGGAAGGGGAAACGAGACCGTGGCGAGCTTTCAACGGCCCCGCCGTTATAAGTTTGACCCATATCCGTGTGGTGCGTGATAAGCCACCGTTTAAGGGTTTCCTTGTAATTCGCGTCTGTAATTAACGTGGCGAACCGTCCTGGGACCGATGCGTTCACCGTACACTGCGGTTTATAAGTATGTGGACACTTGGTCTGTATGAGGATGGAAATATGATGTCTTGTACAATTTATATACAGGGTGAATCAGTAAGAACTACTATCTAAAATAACTCGTTACCTATTGATACTATCAGAAAACATTTTGATCAATTACGTAGTATTTTAAGGGACGCATAGGATGGATACGATTTGATTTTTTTATATTCTATTTTTTTGTTACCATTTTTCACGTAAAAATGCCGACAGTCTGAAGGTTAATATCCCGTGAACAATATTTATTTCAAAAGGTTCGGTAATTGGATAATGCCTAAAAGGAACAATTTACTGCATATTCGATAAGTGTCCACATTACTTTATGAACTGGAGCGTATGCACGGTTGAATAATCGTTTTTCCCCGTTGAACAGCCGTGGATCGATGCATCCATTTTGGCCTCGGCTACCGTGGATTTTCGGTCGGTACGCTAATTAGGGAACGGGCCCAACGGTAATTGGGACGTCATTAGCGTTCGCAGATCGAATCTTCCTGGGCCTACCAGGCGGCTCGGTGAAAGTGTGCGAGCGGTCTCTGCTCTCGAGAGGCAGGGGGGGAGGTGGGGCCCCGAGGGAAAACGAAAAATCAGGATGGAAACAGAGAAACAAGACCCGATCGTCCCGCGGAAGGAGTACGTAGACCTGGGCCAGGTCGTTAACCGAAGTCAGCGTATGACCACGGCAACGTAAATTGCTTGCGGTTCGCGCGGTGTATGTGCACCTTCACGGTCTCGCTTTCTCCGTTAGAAATATGCTCGTATCGCGTTGCAACACAGGCCGTGTTAATTAAAGGAAAAACTTTATCGCGACGGACGTTCGTTCCTCTTCTCGGGGAACAATGGCGGGGGGTTTGATCGCGGCGCGTTGGGTGTCCAAGATGCTGGGTAGATTGCAGATCCGTATCTCGTTTGAATTTTCGATGGTCGAATAAAAGTGACGAGATCGATACGACAAGTTCGTGTGAACTTTTTCCTGGAAGCTCTATCATTGTTCTCGGGAGACGAAAATGATATACAGTGATTTCTCGATGAATGCGACACGGGCAATGGCGTTATTCCCATCACTGGGGGTCCCCCTATGGAACCGATCAAAACGGAATAAATGGAAACTAAGCAGAGGCTCGGTTTTGGGAAAAAAATAATTTAATAGGTGATTGAATACCTTTCTGCTTTGCCATGAATGTTTGGAAGCTCACGGATCTGATTGACTTTTTCAGTGGTCCTATTGAATACTTTAAGGCATCTCTACATAGAGCACTAAGAAGTTAATATTTTATTAAAAATTTCCTATTGCGGCTAATTCCATACTGTAGAATATATTGTTGTAACTGTTTCTAATTTTATTTTCATTACATGTTATGTATGTATACTGGGCTCATACTCGTTAAATAACTAAATAAATAGATAAATAAAAACTCTCGAGCAGAAATGAATATCTGATCTACATATGTGATTACGTTATCGTCATGATTTTTTCCACGCTCAGCTATATTGAGCGGTATGTTAGAGTCGGCCAAACGAAAATACCAGGGCGTAATCGTGGTAGCGCGGAAGGAGCGAGTATCGCGAATTTCTTTGGCCCCATCGCGTCGTAATTGGTATCGTAAACAGGATATAAATTTCACGGGAACGTGGGCGTAGCCAGGCGCAACGGGTAACCGCCGTAAACGGGGAATAAATTCTCAGAGCGCGGTTCGCCTTGGTATACGTGCGCGGGTTAACGAGGATAAGGTGGTTTTTTTTCCCCTAGTCGGTCCCAGTTTCCACTGGGTTTCCACGGAACGTGAGGAAAGTCGCTTCCCCAGCTCGCTTTTCTTCTCTCATTCCCTTACTCTCGCGACCGACTGCACCTTGACCGAGTTCCCCTCTGTCCAATTAGTCAGTTTCAGATTCTCGAGGAACCTCCCGAGGTGACGATCGAAGGGAAAACAAGGAACAAGGAAAGAGAAAACGTTCTACGAAGAGTCGGGGGACAGGGTAATGAAATCAGAACCCGAATCGAACGAAGGCAAAAAGAAAGGAGATGTGTGTGTCAGAGAGGGAGGGAGATAAATAATTATTCGAGAGCGGCCGCGGGATCGTCAAATAACTGTTATTTCGCGCGATAAATGAACAGCCGTTCACGAGGAGCAATGATTTCGAATAATTCGTCGTTTCTTCGCGATCGTGTAACGGGACGACGTACCTACTACCGGCTGATAGCGTTATCGGCAGCACCGTATCAAGGGGAGGGGGGAGTAGGGGGCGCTGCAGCCTCGGGCCTCACTTTGCAAGGGGGAAGGCCCAATCCAAGCATTCCATTTATGTAGAAAAAATAATTGAATGATAGTTTGTTTACTGTATTCCTATCGAAATAATATGAATAATAATAAATCGGAATATAGTTATTAAAATACAACGAAGTTATATTTAATATAATCAAGCGTTCGTTATGACTAAATGTTATTTAATTTTTATTTAAAATAAATTTCCAAGTTTAGAAGACTCACGCACTTTACTGTATGTTTTATTGGAAATAAATTTTGGCTCTCCTCCCCCTGGCGTTTCACCAAGGAGGTCCTCGAAGATTTGATAGCCCAGGTCCTCAAAAATCTTAATTGGGGCCTAGTTATTGGCGATTATTCAATCGAATAAGTGATCCGCCGACTTTCCCCGCCCCCCTAACTCATTATTGAATATCAATCATTTTTATAAGATACTTGGACGTGCGTGCGTTGCCTCGCAGTTTTATATAGGAAATCATTCGGTTAATCGACCGCCTCGGGGATAGTACGGATCGTAAGATCATAACCGCGTAATTGGCGAATAATAAAAAGTTTATAGTTTTCCACAGAGACCGCCGTGGAGGAGAGTCGGGTATCTTAAATTTTCTTCAGACGGGCACCACGGAGAGATTATTCGATTTCCCGGCCGTGGCAATGTTTAGATCCATCTAGGGTCAGCCGAGGATCAACGCAGGAACCCGAAGAATGTCAACCGCGAAGGGAGGGGGAGGGGAAAGAACGCGGCTGCTACTGAAATACTCGCGCGCTCGAGCCACCAAAAGGAGCATTACTGTGACCTCGATTCAACGTGCTGAGGGACCTGGCGATGCCCGACCACCAGAGGATTGTGGCCACGTAACCGATCCACCGCATCCTGATCCCTGAAATCAGAAAAATCACACACCGTTTCAGAACAGCCTCGAAATTAGCTCCTAGGAACTACAGGATTTCTTAATTCTTCGTTTACAATTGGAAAATTGTAGCGTCACCCCTTATTCACTTATTTAACCCTAGGTCTCATTTATCTTGTACCCTAGATCCCATTTATCTTATCTGAATCGTCCGACCTACACATAGATTCCACATAATCCAGTATAATAATAGAGTGGAGTAGCGATCTTAGTTTATATGACATGAGACTCAGAATCAATAGAAGAGGAATCGTTGATAGGCCGGTTAGCTTAATTAGAACTCTAAATCGATCGGATATCCTCTTTACCCTGCAGTATCCTCTTACTTTCTAGGTTAATCTTTGTTATTCTCTCACATTCGCTGTCACATCATATGACTGTAACTTCCTGAAAATATGTTTCACCATCTGTCATTACGTCGACACTGATTTATCGACAGGTATTCGAATCTCTGTGAAAGTGGACTTCGTATGATACTGGACTTCATCTGAATGTCTACTCCATTTGAACGTGGATCCACCTGAAAGTGTTCTCCATCTAACCATGAATCCATCTGAACGTGGATCTATTTGAAAGTGGATCCATCTGAAAGTTGATTCTCTCTGAAAGTGGACTCCAATTAAATATGGATTCCATCTAAAAGTGGACTCCACCCGATGGACACTTTTACCCAAAGGACGATACACGATCAGCGTCCAAACATCGTGTTCACGAGTGCACTGCAGCGGGGCATTGTTGCGCGTCCGAGGTTAATCTCCAGGAATCATGCAAATTGCGCGACCTAGCTGGTAGCAAAACTCTCCTCTAATCCCCATCTCAGCGGAGGCACGCGTGCGCGTCCAGTCGCAGTTACACCTGTACGGGGCCGCGTTGCCACTGCCTTTTCCGCGCCGCCAACGACTAGCTCCCCTGGGTGGTGATTTCTGATGCACGGGCGGACACAGGTGTGCGCGTGCAGATACGTTTACGGCCCCCGCCTCGCCCCCCCCCCCCTTTGCTCGTCCCCACGGCTTCTGTTACTAATAAGCATGTCTAATGCTGCACGTTCCTCGGGCGTCTTGGTGCCGTGCCAAAGTACGAGCCAGAGGTCACAATTTTCCCTCTCGACGACGGGCGAAATTAAGTGAGACCGTTCCTTGACCCGGACCACCGTCACGTAAAGGTCTGGTTTTCGACGATGGGCATCGCTGGGGGCGGCAAGTGCGAACACCTTTTATACCGGGTGTGTACCGATGAAACGGTGGGAAACATGTGATCTAGATAAACTGCGGATTCTATACAATTTTTAGCGTGTCTATAATTTAGTACGATAAAAAGCTTAATAAAAAAAGTAAATCGTATTTTTATTTGGAACCTAAAGAAGTCATTAATATGACAAAATAAATCAACGGTCCGCTTTAAGTCCACTTTTTCTTCCTTCGTTCATCACTGATTCACTTGGTTCTGTATTTATAACCATAACGACCACGTTGTCGGTCTTCTTCGAAATTGGACCAACCCACTTTCAGAATAAACGGCTTAAATAATAAATGTTTGGTACCCAGTGGACTCTTCACCTGAACGAGTTGTCTCGCGGGCGAATGAACATTGGAAAGCGGACCGGCACAATTAAGTATACCCCGGGACAAAAAGGTATCAAGGTTACCCCATAAGTCATTTAAGGTACGCCAAGACGCGTTTCTGCGTACATATGTATATATATACACGACGTACCGATTTCCCCTCGACTTTCGGCAGACTGTCGAAGGAAGACGGATGTAAAGCAGTCGGGATGAAGGGAATGCAGGGAGGAGGGGGGGAGGAGGACAAGACCTGAATGCAGTTGACTTATTGCACGGTCCGAGCGCCTCTTTATAAGTCGATCTCGGTGTTACGACCTACATCTCCTCGCTTTTTCCGGATCGAAGAATGAACCGCGCGATACAAAGGAGGGTATCCGATCTGCCAGATCGTTTCCTAGATCGATATAGTCTCTCCTAATTCGTTAGCAATCGGCCGTTGGATGGTCTCGGGGGACTCTTACTTTCTTCCACGAGATTCGAGCCACGAAGAACAATTAGTCTCCGACAAGTGTAAGGAAACGGTAGATAGGCCGGGGCAATTAAACGATACGCAAACAAAATATACAGGGTGTCCCATTTATATCGACCCACTCGAATATCTCTGAAACTATCGATGATATTAAAATATGATTCAGAAAAAAATTAAATGGTCTTAGGGGGTACCGTTTATTTTCCAAAGACCAGGGTGAGAGGAACGACGGTTGTTGCGTCACGGCGACGAAATGGAATCGCCCGACGCCAACAATCGATGCACACCACCCGTGGTGGCTGTGCGCCACTCCCGGCGAAAGAACTCGTCACACTGTAACGGTTTAATGAAATGTGCGATTGCACTGGACCGTTCAGCCGTGCCTTTGTACTAGAAACCTTTCACGGGATTCATAATTTTTCCGTGACCGCCTCCTCTCTTATGAGTCCCCCCAGCGAGCTAACCTGAATTCAATGCGGTGTAATATCGCGGCGGCGAGAGGTCAGTACTTACAGTGGGTGATCGAATTATTATGAATAGATCGAAGAATTACATATCTTATGGTCTTCGGTGTTATTATGACTTCAATAATAATAACGTATACACTTATTTTTTTTTTCTTAAAGTATAGGTACACAATTTAACTATATTTTCGTATGTTCAATAATCAGTGTACTTAGTGTTGATAATTTTTAAGTACTCGAACACTATTAAGTTATATTGTGTCCAAAGAATATTGAAAGTATTATAACCATTGTTTCAGAATTTATTTCAGAAATTATAACCATTGTCATATGCTGGTGAAAACATAATATATTTTGTAATAAAGAAGATACTATTGTAAGTTTATTTTAATTTCCGTTTTTGATCAAAATTCAAATGAGTGTAGTTCGAAGTGTTCATAATAATTTGATCACCCACTGTACTTCTTGGGCAGCGACTGTCTGGGGGATATCACGGAGGCTACCATTCCCTCGTCTGGGTAGCCGGACTCTGTAGACTTTTAATTAAGTCGCCGTGAGCTGAATATCAGCCGCGGGCGTTGTTTTGAATATTATTAAATCCTTCTCGAGAGCCACCCCACCCCCCGGCACACATCCTTCGAGGGCAATGTTAATTGCTTCGTAATAAACCGACGTGACGAAACTGACGATCCTGTTTGTCGGTTCAGTCGATTGAAATAAATGGTAAATTCGCAAACACTGGAATTAAATTAAACTTGGTCTAGATAGCTGAAATCGTATTATGGGAATATACTATGTACTATGTTGCTCGATCGTTAAATAAACTACTGAGTGCGAATTAATTGAACAAGTTTCTGTAATAAAGAATATAAAAGCCTGAATTGGGTTAGGTTGATCTGTAGAGTACACGATGGTTGAAGAAAAATTCAATCAGGAGCGAGTATATTAGACTATGTATGTGTCATAAATACAAAACTACCCTAAAATTTCCAGTTCCTATGTATTGTGATAAACCTTCCATGTAGTTACAGCACTTTTATTTTCCACTGAACTGCTGTTACATAATCCACTTATTTACCACTAATTACGTTTCAACTGTTCCAAAAGAAGAACACCTCATGACTTTCACACATAGTTCTACACCACTTCTTATTTCCCACAGAATCGACATTACTTAATACATCGATGTTCTACTAATTATGCTCAAACAGTACCAATCGAAAAACCACATAAAACGTCCACGTACTTCAACCAATTTTATTTTCCCTCGAACCCAACGTTATCTAACACAATTTCTCGAGTGCTACTTATCCACCGATCGTTCTAAAAGAAGAACCAGGTAAAAAAAACCATTCCACAAGTCTTCGCCCGCGCGTGGAGCGGATGGAATCGCCATAAAACGTGTGCACTCAACGGAATGCCACCGAAACAATTTCCCCGCTCCGCTTAAATATCATTCCGTTATTAAACGAGCATTCTGCAAGCGTGATAAATACCGCAATATTATACTTGCCCTCGGTGGTTCGGAGGAGGGGATGGTCCAAAGAAAGGGGGGGGGGGCGACCCGTTAAAAATCGTGGACTTTCTATTGGAAACGTCGATCGGTCAGAGAAAACAAAAAAGAAGGAAGAAGAAGAGGTATGAATGGAGGGAACGATGGGCCCATTCGTTCCAACAGAAACACAAGAATAGAAACAGGGGAGGGGGAAGAGCGCAAGAGGAGGGCGAAAAATCGAGGAGTGGTGGAACGGGCCCAGCGCGTAAACGGTCCCGCCGTTGCCTTTACGACGGGTCATCAGCGACTATTATGCAAATAAAAGAAACGCCGCGGCAGTAAAACCGCGAGATATCGTGTAACGCTTTATCGCGGGCAGAGAACTTGCCCGCTTCCACGGGGCCTCGCCGCTCGGTGGAACACGCTCCGCGGCGCAGCGTTCCGCACGCTTCGACGTTTCGTATCGGTCAGTTATCCGGGCGCTGATTGGATCCCGTTTCCAGAGGCCTGCCGTTGCGAGCAGCCTGCACACACCGGTACACATCTGGAAACGGATCCATTTCAGGTATATTACGAAACCTCTTGGGGAATCGAATCGATTTGGACTCTCCGCGATTTTATTTCAATTAATGATCGAATTCTTTGCATTCTTCGGTTCGTAAATTAATTGAAAAAAATTATTCTTAAAATTCGTGAATTTTTTTAAATCGTTTTACGACGCGAGGTGGTTTCGTCAGTTCACAGAAAAGAAATTCAGGAATGGTGATTTTATTTGAGGGGTCATTCCACTTTGGTTGCCGAAAAAGTTAAGCTGTCTTTAGAGACTGTTTCTCCGGTACAGATAAGTCTGAGCTGAGAAGTTACCTCCGCTATGGAGATACCCTTTTTTGGACACGTCACTTACACGCTAAGAAAAAGTTTTCTTTTCTGATACAATCAATAGGTAACTATTTATTTTAGATAGTAGTTCTTATTTACACACCCGATTCCATAAGATTCCAGAGCAAATTCCTGTACCGTCCAAGTTATCCCGCCCGAACCTCGTCTTGAACTTTATTTTCTCGCCCCCGTTTCAATCGAGGTTACATACATATACGCCTCCGATCGCGTTATCAAAGGATATTCCCGTTCCAACAACAGCCATTGTGACGGAGCGATATTCGAACATCGCTGGTGTCCCCCGTAGTCCTTTTTATTCTCAGTCACTTGGAAGTTGCCATTCAATCGGGCTCCCAGGGGCGGAAAGAGGGCCCCCGTTGAAATGGCCGGGGGAAAAATCGATTTCTACGGGCGTGGATTGGCGCGTGGATCTGACGACAATTTTATCTGTCTGTGAGAGGACAAAGATGGGGGGCGTCGAAACTGGTATCGATTTTGTTTCTCGCACAATCGTCGTCCACTCTCTCTCACCCCTGTCTTTGGTCGCTAAAATACATTCTGGGCTACGATAAAGCCGTCCGATCGTATAAAAAGCGTGCACGAGACACGTCCATGGTATTACCAGGGCCTGAGGAGAATCGGTGCCAGCCCGACAAATTGCCCGAAAAAACGGCCGAGAAAGGCCCCGATTGACCCGGTATGCGGGACCAGAATTCGGCGACAGGACCCCCGTTGGTGTTTTTTTCTGGTCGACGTTTCTCGCCCACCTGTCGGTTATAATTGAATTACGTTATACGGGAGTACAATTTTCCAATGGAACCAATCGGAATGCGGTCTTTAAACATAGACGTATAATATTGGGGGTACCCCGAAAGTAATATCGTTTTTTTGTGATCTGTGCTTTTAAACTTTCTACGATGACTTCATGCGAGTTCACTTGGCGGATATTATACAGTGGCATAATCTAGAATGTTTGTGGTCATAAATTATTGATTATTTGGGTTAATTCAGCGACACGCGCAAATAAAATGAATCTAAGATAAATGTTGCAGTAAAAAATAGACGATTCCATTTAAAAAAACAAAGTCGACCTTCATATGACCTCTACACGTTCATATGGAAAGAAGTTACTCACATTAGATACTACATATCTTAATGTACATTAGTTTTCGAAGAACCAAAAAACCGTATGAAGGCGAAATTTACGCCCCAATTCCTACCGATCGTAGCCGCGACTACTCGTCTAGTTTCCGATAGAAGGGGGCACGTTAACACTACTACCCCCGATAATTTATTTCCGTAGATCGCGAGAGAACGGCGCGTGGGTGGCCTGCCGACAGGCAGTTCGCCACGTTCTAAAACTCTCGCAATCTCGTTGCTCGATCCGAGCTGACTTGGTAACGCCTCGCAAGTACGCGGGGTCACGCGAGCGAGCAAGACAGCGAGAGAACGATCGTCGAGGATGTTCCTGTTTGCAGGAGAAAATGCACCGTGACGCGGATACCAGCGTCCTTCCTTCCACTCGGAGATAGAGAAGAGAAGCGCTGCGTCACTGAAGACAACTACGGACGGGACACGGCTCGATCATCGAGCGGAGTGGTGCGCAAACATCAATTTCGTTTCCGGAAGTCGGGCCCCGGCAGGCGAGTTTGCACCGACTCGAGAATCTTTGTCGACGTTTCCCCCTTGATATTTTATCAATGGACCCCAGATTTTATGCATTTAAAATACTAGTCATAAGTAAGGTATACAGACTATTCGCGATTACTGCCTTGCAGTCGTGTCCGCGCCAGGACAATAATCCTGTAGGGAGAAATGTTTCAGACAATCGTAAATTTGTTTTTTGCCCGAAGCTTGAGCCTCGGCGAAGAAAGTGGAGGGGCAACAATGTATACACTTGATTATTTTTTATGTCATTATTTTTTTTTCTTGTTTAGTTTCGTTAATTATATTTTTCCCATTTTTCAAATTGGAATCTGTACGTTACAGAAGATATAGATACTAAAAATCTGATTTTCATGTGCCAAATATTTAGTAATATTATTATCATTTAAAATTCGACTTTAATAGTTACAAAATCTCTTAAGTGTTTATTCAATGGTGCGTTTACCCTGTACAGTTTCACGACTCAACGGTCCCGTGCATCGAAAGTACACCCACTCGCGGTCAACTCCGCTGTAACGAAAGGGTTAACCTCCCGAACGATCTCCCCGCTTCCACTTCCCTTTCACCTGCACCTCGCGCGCGCCGAATCCGTTGACAGAATTTCGATTTCTATTCTTTTTTCTTCATCATCAATCGAAACTGAAAGTGCCCCCTGGATCACAAGACTGACTGGCGGTCACGTAACCGCCGTGCCGCGGGGGATATAGGACAAAATTTAAATTTTTATGGGAACGCCTCTGGGCGAGCGTTCGCGCGTCGATCGCTGTCGAGCGGAACTGGGAAAGAAAGAATTTTGATACGCAGACTAGTGACAGAAAATTATACTACTAAGAGTAGGGCGAACATTCATATGAGCAACAATGTTTAAGTAGACAGGTTGAGAGACCCCAGTGTTTTTATATTTGTCGTGCTATGTAATGCTTTTAAATTAATCAAATAAAGTAAAAAAAAACAGTAATAAAACTTTACTTTTTTTGTTCTGTCAATTCAAATTACAGACTTCTGATTCGAACAATTAAAAAGCTGTTGCGGTATTTGAACTGTAAACAATTATAAATTTGGAGGATCTACTGTCAGTAGTTTTCCATCTTACCATCAGAGGACTAAAATCTACGCCACGCCTCCACCGACTTTCCCAATACGATTTGTATTTCGTTGAACGCAGGGGTGCTTCTATACAGTAAATCCTCGATTAGTGTTTGAAGGCTCCTAGATACTGACAAGAAGTTCCCAGGTGTAACGTAGATTTAAACTTAGAGCTTGGAATTCTGAGGCCAATGATATTTATTTCAGCCGCATATGGCCATTAGTTTATGAAATATTTAAACTTCAGTACCGAGGAGCCTTCATCGAAGATTTACTGAATTTCGGATACGCGTACGGTTCGAGTTCGGCTCTATTTGCCTCTTTGGAACGACGATGGAAATTTCACCGGCTCAAAGGAAACACATCGATGGTCTTCGACTACAAATCGGTGGCATAATTCGAGTGGAATACTAGATTAGATATCGTTAATGAATCGTTTGCATCCAGTGCAGTTAACTTAATCGGAATTGCGGAGGTTTCACCGTGGAGTTAATTAGATATGTTGCTTTTAATGCGACGTTTATCACCGTTTCAAGCTCCGACGATCTTGCTCTCGTTCGGCGACGAGGCAATCGATAAGTGGAATCCCACGAAAGCGATCGCTAGGAGAAAACGAAGCGATTCGTCAGATTACTTTTCTTCGCATGGCGGAATTTTTGTCTGTTGCTCATTGATGATTTTAATATTCTGAACAATTGGATACATTGTTAGTCCTCGTGCTTAGAAAGGACGAAAAAAAAGGCGAACGGAAAGCCAAGGCAACGGAACGTCGTGGAAAGAGGAAAACAAAACGAGGCATGCGAAGCACATCTCGAAGGAAGAGGAACAGCACACGCGAAGGAGTAGCGATGCGTGTGTGTACCCTCGCGGTTCAACCAGGGGAACTGGGCCGTGGTCTCGTGTTACTCGCCTCCCGCGTGCCGCGCAACCGTCCCGCAAAAAGTGACACATATTTCAGGGCAACGAGAACTCGGCTGACCGCCGTGCACGCGGAACATATCCGCCGGACGATTTTCGCGATCGCGACCGAGTCCCCCATACGACCTGATCCAGGCCAGACCAGTTCCTCCAGGAATCTGATTCCGGGACGTCGAAGCAGATCAACGTATTCCGTGAATCCTTCTTTCCTTCGGAATCGTCTGGTTGTCTACAACCATTTCGTTATCAAGGTCTTAGTTTAACCCCTTGCCCTATGATTTTCTTGACGAATTTGGCACGGGATGAGGGCACACAGGTGAATTGAACAGACCAATTCCAAGGCTGTGCACCACCCAAACAGGTCAATCGTCCTAGCGCTGCTGGAAGATACCTCAAGGATACGAGGAGGCCAGTCTATCGGCCTGGACCGAGACCGTTAAGCGTCCAGCGGTGCGAAAGAAACTACTAGCTCTACCCTACATGCTTCGAATAGTGTTCCGATCGGTGGCCTCCCTGGGGCAAGGTCAAGAAGCAAAGAGTATAAAACTGTTGCTGGCCGGTGTGTTTCCTGAACGGCCCAGACACGCGCGACGACCTACTGAACGCGAATTTTAAACCCGCCCCGTTATCTCCTACATCTCTCCCAGTCTGGCGATAAAATCGTTATGCAGTCACAGTGGATATAGGACCGTAGAGGGTTAATCGTCCATATGGTGTCTGAGATTTCTGGATCAGGATGATGAATTCTGAATGCGTAGCCATTTAGTAACTGGGTTTTAATTTTGTGATAGATTAACGGTTCGAGAAAATTAAAGGTACAGACTCCTCTTGATTATCGTCTGGCTTGATCTACACGATTATTGTCCAGACGTTATCCCCACCACTGTTAAGCGGATACTTTGTTGCCGACTCTCGGGCTACTGGCAAAAAACAAATTTACGAGGGTCCGAAGCATTCCTCCCTACAAGATTATTCGGGACAATAATCGAGAGGAGACTGTATCTTGGGTTTAGTGCAAGATTGAGTACCATACTTGAAGCCAGAAGTTCCAGCGGACCGAAAGAAGATGGCGGAGTATCGTTGGACCTCCTAGGACACACCAGGGATAGGGAATCGAAGCGCGTGGATGCACCTTCGCTCGTTGTTTATACTTTCTGCGACGACGACAGTATACGTAGCTGCGGGTAAGCCTCCATTAACATTCATAGTCGCGACGAGGTTTCATAATGCCCGTGGGCCTCTCCCTCTCTCCGCTTTGCGCGGCGACTTCCTAAACACGCGCCGGGATCTCTACGTGATGTGGTTCCCCGAGTGCTCGGACGAGCCGTGGCCATTAAAATTTATGCTCGCACATTTTCGGCCGGCACCGATGTAAGTAAATACAAAACTGAGAAGTTCTAGGAATTGGATCTTGATGTCTACGAAAAAATCAGTATAGGATATATGTCCCAATTATTGGCAGTGACCCTAATACTGCCACTTTATTTATTTTACTCAACAACAATGTAAAAACCGATTTTGTTAAATATTGTAATAAATAACTATTCAGTGGATGATATTATAGTGTGTTTGATTATTTCACTACTTTCCTGCTTCCGTAATATTAAACTTCGTGAACGTTAAACTCCGTTTTCACGGTTTCGAAACTAGTGGAGATAGAACAATTAAGAACTAGACCAACGAAGTGGCGTCAAACCTCCAAAGAAACGTTCCGTAACGAGTAGCGGTTATCACAGCGACTCCGTTCCCATTTCAGCCTAATCGTTCCTCGCTCGACAGCGAATATTTCTCGCGATCCCGCGGCGGGATCGTGGAACTCGTGGAACGAAAAAACAGCGCCACGCGAGGTTAAGCACGCTTTCCATTGTTGCTGTGGTGTCAGCAGAGGGGTCGGATTTAGGCGACCGCGATTTAACCTCGACATCCTCGGGGGACCGGCGATACGACGCTGATTGAAAGAAAAGAACGCGACAATTAACCTACTAACCGACCAATTAACCGGGCCCCTGGCCTAACGGACGCGCACTTGTCATTTCGTGGCTCAGGCTAAGCCTGGATGCGATTGAACCCGAGGACTGGTTCTCAGACAGATTGCACAATATCCCTGGGAGCTCCGAGGAGTGTCTGTATCGTTCACGGAATTTTTCAAATTTTTGAACACTCTCGCGAATGGTTATGATTTTTTTGTTAATGTGGGAATCCTATTTCTTTGCCTAAAAACAAAAGGTTTTCAGCCCATCATAAATTTGTTTTTTTTTCTCGAAGTCGAACTTCTGTTTACTCTGTTTTGATTGGTTCCATAGGGGGACTCCCTCAGTGATGGGAATAACGCCGTTGCTCGTGTCACAGTCATCGAGGAATCACTGTAGGTGGTATCACGATATATGTAACCCACTTGATTATGGATATTTAGCTTGAAATTTGGATAAAAGTGTGTCGTATTTGATCCTGTTTCTCAGTTGCAATCATACAAGATCGAATAAGAGAGGGAACGTGTTAATAAACTGCTCGGTGGTCTTCGTAGTCGTTAGTAATACACTTGGATCCACGGTCTCGGCCAGGATCAAGCGCTGAATTATCGTTCACGAACTCGCTGTAACTCTCTCGCCTGCGAGTAACGCCATTATTCAGCAGCTAATAATCCGTGGTGGATTGTAATTAGCGATGGTTTGGCGTCAAGCAACTCGTACGTGTCCCGTGACACGGTCGTCAAATTAATTAACCCCTCGATCGAGGGGGTCTTTACACGATGGCGTGTTCACGGTGATCGATGAACTGGAGGTGAGTTTACGAAGACGCTCGTAGCCTCCAGTCGAGGCCTTTATCTACGATCGTTAAGTACCTCGTATTACTAGACGCGCAAGTCGAATATTCCGTCATTTTTACGATCAAACTCGAGAAGACAATCTACCGTGTTTTCTTGGATACAAAAAGACGTACTCGTTATCTTATCCTATGGGAAGTACTCTTGCATTTTCCGAAAATTTAATTTAGGAACAACAGAGACGGGTCCCGTTCGTAGGCAGGTTAACGATTTCATCGAAAGGAACTATTAATATACCTGTAAACAGTGGTCCCGTTTCATCTAATAATTCCATTCCCCTTCCCACCTGCTTTCTCTCGTTTCTCCGCAGTTTCCACCAATATGTAATCGCGAACGATCGATCGAAATCGCTCTCGGCACTTCCCTTCTTCCCTATTCCAATGTTCCCATCGCAAAATCATCGGTTTCCAAGTTCGCGGATTATTTCCTATGGGCGGGCAAGTTAATCCTGCGGTAATTTAATTTATGTCTTTCCTGGCGCGGTTCGAGGTGTCGGACGTGAGCGTTCCGCCGCGTTAACAAGCGGGCGTACCGTAGAGCTTGCAGGAAATGGAGGATGATTAAGGGGAACTACTAGTGGAAGACGCCCGAGTTCGTCAGCCTGGAATTTGGTCTGTTACCGCTGCGCGCCATGGGAAAAGGCTGCTCTCGGCTTGTCTGTGATACCCGACCGACGATTTCGCATTATTAAGGTGCGTATCCATTTGTGTTACGTATCCTCGTTGCGTATCATCGTTGCGTATCCTTGTTGCGTATCACCGTATAAAAACGGAGAATAGGACCTGTCAAGTGAAATAGAGTAATAGCATCAGTTGTTCTTGTGACTACAATGAGTTCACCTCTTGAGTTAGCAGCTTTGTATACTTTTATACATTATATGCTGAAGATAAAAAATCAAAATCACCGCATTGGTGGGTGTTACAAATATATAAAAACAGAGAAATATATATTGACTACTTCCCTTGAGAAGAATTGCACGCAGAAGAAAATGTAGATTGTTAGATACAAGAGAAAAACTGGCTGACGTACAGACAATAGTATGACAAATATATCTACAACGATGTACAAGAAAACTAAATTGCAATGGTTATCATATAGCTAATAACAAGTATACCACAATCTTCACGATGCACGTGGCGTAATTAATAAATAATATTCAAGGATGAATATGTCTATGTACGTCAAGTTTCTGAGATCGTGAGGTAAAAATGTACCACCGCGGGTTAATTAGTTTCTTAGTTCCAACACAACGGTATTTCTAATAACATAACGCCACAAACTCTTTTAATCCTGATTCAGAAGTGAATTAATATGTTTCTTATCAACAATCATCTGAGATCGAGAAGCTTATTAATGGTCTACCGGTCGAGAAAGGTGTTAACAAGAAATCGTGGTCGCCTAAATAGCCAAAAATCTCATACAAAAAGAATAAAAGCGTGCCTGTATGCAGAGTTCAGTTCCTGCAGCAAGTATTACTTAAATTCTTGAACGTATTTAGATCGTTAATAGCTGTGACCAGGAAGATATCGGTTGGATCCGCGGTGGCAACGGTACCCTTCTCGATCCACGACCGAAGTCCGGTTAATCGACTCGGAGGGTGCGAACGCCGCGTGAACTGGAGCGAGTCGTAATTGCTCGACGACGGTTTTTGCGCGATTTATGCCTCTTAATAAACTCTCCAGACATTTATAATGGTGAACAACGCGTTTCCATGGCGAACATCGTTCGTAGTGGTCCAGGAAGCTGGGCTCCGTTGATGTATAGAAGAGTTGGGCAAAATGTAATCTAATTACAAAAATTCGAAATTACCATTACAATGTAATTTTTTTGTATCACCCTGTATACAGTTAAGTAATCGCGAGGAAGCTGAACGCGAACGAGACAGCTGGTTTTGCGGGACGGAACGGTACTGGAGACGCACCGTGACACGCATCGAGCCCGAATCGAACGATAAATCATAGATTATCGAGAAAAGCGCAAAAGACAGCTTCCCTGCTAATTCGATCGGGTATGGCGGATTGGACACGGTCCGTTGCCGGTAAGAATTAAAATTCTTGCGGCGGCGGCGGCGGCTGCGGCAACGATATCGGGCATCTCGGCTCGTCATTCACGGTCCTACCGTCCTCTTTGGCATCGATTAAGCGGAGAATAACCGTCCATTAATTCTATTCATAGCGAACCGCACCGCGGCGACCAGTTTCCCCAGGTGTGTATACAGGGTGTCCCAAAAAGATGGGACAGTCCGCAATATGAATATTCCTTATGGAAATATAAAACGAAAAGTCCTTTACCGTTTTGTAATCTGAAGCTTCGTTTCCGAGATATTACCAGTTAAACGAGCTCACACGTACGCTCAGACACAGTCAACAAGCGCACGGCCCAAGTCACTGGCGTCTTGACTGCGTCGGCGCGTACGCGTGGGCCCAACGCTCAGCTGATCGTTAACTGCTGAGTCGAGAGTTCGTTTAACTGACGATATCTCGGAAATGAAGCTTCAGATTGCAAAACGGTAAAGGACTTTTCGATTGCGGATTGTCCCGTCTTTTTGGGACACCTTGTATACACGCAGCGCCGACCTGGGCGCACAAACACGCACATTAGAGGCCTGAGACCGCTCACCAGTGTCACCGTGTGCGTACTCGCTAGGCTGATACCAGATAACACGCGCACACGGCTAATAAACTGTTTCGCGATCTTTGCCCTTCAGCGGCTCGCCGTTAACTGAACCCTCGATTAGCCGTGTGCGGCTCGTAAGCTGCAGTTTGGCCACCGTGGTTTTACAAAGTGTCCCACCTGACGTGAGCATCTTTAGGATCTCACTTGCTTTTGATTTGTCCATCAACTTCGATACATTTTTGTACAAATTCCTCTATCGTAGTTATTTTACTATTTAAATCCACTTTTCGTACAAGGTCAAACGAAGATCACACTATTATAGGTCATTGGATCTTGATATCAATTGCTTTTCCACACTGATAAAAATATATAGTCCCATTTAAAAAAAAATAAACATTGATAACCTTGCAATCTCGAGAAATATCACCTTCGGATATATTGCTAACCAAATAATACTTTCCCCTCGCAATTTTTTATACCTAAAAAAAGCTAACGTATCAAAGGTGCTCACGTTAGGTAGAAGTCCCCTGTATAGTCTACTGCTACCGTGTCTAGATTAGGCGGGCCCTTTCATCAGCTGTACGATCTCGAGACCAGGGCAACGCGCGCAGCATCGTCACGCGTTTCAGCCGCGAAATCAAGCCCCCCTGTTCTCCCTGGTCCCGTTGCCCGGTGTAACAGAAAAATATGAAGAAAGGCGAGGCGCGCTGGTACGCCAGCGAGATAACACGATCGGCGACTTCCTATAAACACGGCGATCGATGACGCGGGACCGCGCGGGGCTTGCGTCGCCGCCAGTTGAGAAATGATCGAGCACGACGGCCCGTGAAAAGGGGACGTGGTGGATGTCCTTCGATCGCGACGAGGAGATTGCGAGCTTTCGCTTAACGCGAACAGACAGACTCTTCTGGTCCCCACCTCTCGACAACCATTTTTCTCCTGCCCCTCTCTTCTTTATTTCTGTTCGAATCGTCGATGACTCGGCAAGTGCAAGCCGTTGAAGTTTATCGACCTGATTCGAGTGCGGGGCACCACCGTCATTTCTACGCTCCGAAGGAATGTAAAGTCTGCTTTTAAACTGGTCGGGAAACACTATGGTCGGAACCGTTTCCGTGACACGATCGAAGGGATATTGAAATGTTTCGTGTAGTCCAACAGCGTGTGTGTGTGTGGGGGGAGCCTGGGGGAGGGACGACGACAACGATTAAAATAATTGCAACGCATTCGCGACGGTTGACGACCGCGCTACGGTACACGGAACGGTCCCGACGATAATACTCGGCTAGTGGAGCGAGAGAACCGGAGGCGTCCCGGATCACGATACGACACGGGGCGATTGAAACTGATAGTTCCCCACAGGGGGACCAGACGGGAGAATTCATCGTACAGGACACCTTCGTGTATGCGCAGGTGGACGAGACCTGCTGGAAATACACCCCTGAAGTCCTCTTACCAGAACCTTTGCCTTGCCCACTCCCCTGGCCAAATCCTCCAGGAACAATGCCCTTATTCTTAAGGCTTCTTTTCGAACGTTGTGTAATCTGTTCCACATATACAAGCCTATATCATCGATAGCCCAACGTGCTCTGCTTCTACCAGCATAAGACCCTGTGTCTTTATAGTCTCATGCATAATTACAGCAAATCTTCGATGAGTGTTTCAAGGCCCCTCGGCAGTGACAAGGTCCCCAGGTGTAACGCTGACTTTTTAATGAGGTTTAGCACAGCGATAGGACTTGGAATTCTGAAGACAGTGATATTTGTTTCAGCCTCATATGGCCATTAGTTCATAAAATATTTAATGTTCAGTGGCGAGGAGCATACATCGAGGATTTACTGTACCGTGGCTAACGTCGGTTTCGCGCGAACGAAAACGGCGCACACGGTCCTATATCCGCCTGCGGATAATTGGTTAGAAAGTTCGCGAGCAATCTCTTAACTGCCGACGACCCTGCCCCCAGTGAGAACGACTGTTCGTGGATCGTTGTCGTTTGTTCGCACTTCGGCTGGCAAGGGAAACTCGATCGTGATTAATCTCGATGGGTTCCGTCCACGCTTTCTGCTTTCCTGGGAGGCTCGCGTTGAAACTGAACGCCTCGGTGTATATCCGTGGCGATACTAATGATTGGCCTTCCCATTGCGTCACGATCGCGACTACGATCAATGGCTCGAGGGTTCGGAGTTAAATCTGATTCCAAGTAAAAGTGACAGAACTAAAAACATTTAACTAATATCTACAGTACGAGGTATTATTTATTTCGGAGTGTCAAGCACTGTTATTGACAGTGGGAAGATATGAAAGAACAATGATAAATAGCGTATTTTAGTTGCGAATCTGAAGAAAATTGCGATCGTATGAAAAACGCCTTCAGGAAAAGTCCTTCAAGGAAAATAACAAGAAGAATAGACTTACCAAATGCCAAGGATCAATGAAATAACAAATTTTTAACGTACACAAGATACCAAAAAGATGCAGTGAACGGGCTAAGACGATCGGAGGTCGCCACGATGAACCGCGCCTGTACGCAGTAAATTATCCAGATCGTACGGGGATCAATATCTTGCGAGTGCAACGGGTGGAGCAAGTTCTGTCGCCCATGGAACACGGAAGACGGAAGTGGAGTTCGTTACGAGGGCGACCGAGAAGGTTGCAGTGCGCATGGCTCGTGGCGAACACGGTTGCTTTGATCCACCGCCGTTGTTCGAGCCTTAACTTTTCGATCTGGCACCCCAGCGAGGTCACAAAAGCTCGCGAAGCTTGGAACATCATCGAATGCTCCTTTTCTCGAACGGGGGAGAGTTTTACGAACGCAAAGGGAGGCCCAGGTGTACAAGTCCCCTTAACATGTATTTTTATTGTCGACGCTCGAGAGCGGGTTTACTCAAAGTCTTTGAATAAATATACAGATAAAAGATGAAAATTGTATTCGACTCTACGAATAAAGCGCTTTGAATAAAAAAAAAGTATCCACCGTTTATTCGTCGGATAATTCTCGCCGAATAAATTTATTCATTCGACGCTCGTCGAATAAAGATGTTGTTTTTATGCAAACTTCGAATAACGAATAAAATTTTTGTATCTTTTATTCGTTATTCGCAGTTTTTATTTAGATAAAATTTTGCCCAACTCCGGAGTGTGGACCGGGCATAAGGTTGGTGGCACGATTAACGGCCAGCGAAGAAGTATTACGGAAGTATGACAACGGTAATAGATAACTGAAAACGAGCAACGGAGCGCCACGGACGTATATCGACGTTGGGTTTTCGATCGGAGTCACGTACGACGACGTCGTTACGGTATTCAAGGTGAGCCCTCTTTCCCCCCTCACGATGAACGTGGAAATTTTAGTGTCGCACAGTAGTCGGATTCGCCGAAATTATTATATCTAATAAATTGCAATAACACGACTCTAAAATGACAATAATGTAGTTTTTTCTAATGTTGAATATTGAATAAAGAATTAATTTTTTATTAAACATAGAAATGAGGATAATTATCTATAAGAATCGAACTGTTAAATACATACTACAGGACAAAAGAACTTAATTTAAAGGGTACATTGCCCGTTAAATAACTAAATAATAAGAAAATTACCTGGCCATGAGTAATCGCCACCGTACATAAAAAAGAGACTTTCCTTCGACAATAATCACGTAAACGATACGATTACGTGTCGATCTGCCTACAACGGAGTGGTCCCAAGCTTTTACTTTTCTTTGGATCCTCCCGAGTGCGAATGGGTATAAATGATTATCCGAACGAGATTTAATTGTTTCGGGAGCGATGTTTGTACGTACATTACGAACGGTTTCTCCTTTACGGGAGAAAATGGAGATAGCATCTCCACTGGGCTGGGCCACGTTGACCTGGATAGGTTCTTTTAGATACGTTGTTTTACACCGCCGCGCCGGTAGAGAGCCGATTGAAATGATCGGCCGATAACGGTGAACATATTAATCTCGGGTAGTTTAATTCCGCTTTAATGGCGAGATGGAAAATTGCGTACCGACGAGTGTAAAAGAAGTTGCAGCTGGTGAACACCGAGTGTACCGATAATAATCAAGTCTCGAAGTACCCTATAACAATAGAGAATCCCGTGTCAATACGTATAGTCCGATTTTTGTGTCATTATATTGCAGAATGAACAAACAAAAAAAAAAGAATTCCTAATCCCCACTGTCTATTTAATCGCGTCAAAGTACACAGGATATTACAAGTATACACAGTGGATGAAAAAAAAAGCCATTGCACAATCAGGTCCGTTACAATAACTGTACCGACAGACCGAAGTGTACACAGTAATTGAAAGTTTATTACAACTGGAAGATAGAGTAAAGCAACAGAACCAGTTTAAAAAAAAGTCGATCCACGGAAATACTCTCTTTATCCACTGTGTGTACGTAATATACACAGCTCAATTAAACTTTAGTTTCCCAATAAAAGAATAGTTTCGATTACATACAAAGAATTTGTTGGTTACATAAAAACAATCTAGCCTATCATAAGTGGTATTAAAAAAAGGATGCATTGACCTTGAGAAAACTCAAGGTCACTTTGATACCACAAAATCAAAGATATAAAAAAATCAAATTGTATCCATCCGAATTCATTAAAACGTTTTTGGATACTCATCCTGTTATTTCGAACTCGAAACTATCGACATTAAACATTCCTATTTTTCTATTTTCTTTTATCCACTCTTGGAAAGAATTTTTAAACTCAAAACATCGAGATCTATCTCATATCAGTCACACCACGGAACCTCGCTAACAAAAGTTAGACATTAATTTGAAGCACTTTTAAAACGAGTGTTGCACCGGTACAACATTGTGCGTTAAAGGGTTAAGCATACCGGAGGGAGGGTCAACGATTCTTGAAAACCAAGCTAGTCCGTCATCCCTCCCGGGAAACAGTCCTCGGCGCAACAGCCTCGACGTCGATTCATGGAATTCCAGCATGCTCAGCCGTAGCCAGAGCCTCTGTTGTCCCCTCGGTGTCGACGGGATGAAGTTGTACCGCGAGGCGCGAACCGAACGGGCGGAGGAAGGGGAAGGGGGGAGGATCGGTATTGCCGAGATCGAGGCGAGATCAGTGCGCCAGGAACGAACACGATTTAAACTGAAGAAATAGCCACGGAAGAATGAAAGACACGCGGAAGAGGTGTACCTGGATCTCCCGTGGGATCAGAGACTGGTCCGTGACTGGTCAGTCCACCGGGTAGGTAATCACTTCATCCGGCGCTCGATCCGAATCCTGGTGTCCCGTTCGCTGGCTAGTACGGATCCCGGTGCCCTGCGTGGACGTGTCGATCGCGTGTGCCTGTCGTCGCGCGGCTCAGTCGCCATTGCTGATACGCGCGACGGCGCCCCTCGATTCCACCCGGGGGATGTCGTCTAGACCCCCCTTTTCTCACTCTGGCTGGTCCGATTCCTCACCCTGTCATCGTCACGACGATATCTAGAACATGGCCGATGAATCACCGACGACGACACGTGAAATTTAAAGGCCGTTCCAGGTGGTAAGGGGTCTGGGTGTCCAGGTGTGGTGCAGTCCAATCCTCTTGATTGATTGGTTAGAGGATCGTTTCCTCCTGAGTCAGCCGGATAGAATTCGAGATCCCCGACCGATGTGTCTGTGTGAACCGTTGTATCCAATTTCCGGGGGACCTGAGTTCCCTGGATCGTGTGTTGAATCCTCTTCTCTGTCGGGATCGACTCAAAGTGAGTGAACGTGTTCACTGCGGTTTAACACCGTTGCATGTGTACACACACCTGGGGCACCGAGATGCGGGTGAAAGTTCCAAATTCGCGGATGATTCGTGTCATCGACGGAGGGTCGAGGATGATACACGTTCATTGGGTCACTGAAACGGACAACCAGTCACCGAATGCGAAGGACGAAACCGAAACCGACGCGGTCTTCGTAGGGATCTCCGTGACGTGGATCCACTGTCCAGGTGTATGGACGATGTCCTGGTGACGCGATGGATTCGGTCGGGATCTACGGAGTCAGGCAACGAAATGGTCGAGGTTTAACCGTGACGGACGCCGGGCTGGCACTGAACGGCTTAACCGGTATAGAACCACTGACCATCACCATCGCCAGCCATCACACACCGGCCCTCCTCGTCTCGTTCCTTCCACCTGGGGGCCCCCCGACTCCACGCTCTCTTCCACCTCTGGGCCCTCTTTCTCCTTCTCCTCTCTCTCTCTCTTCACCCTCTTCTTTTCTACCGCTAACCACTATCGCCACCGTCACTCGTCCTTCTTCCAACCGCGGATCCGCGCCGCTCTGCGTCTTCGGCTATTCAAGGTCATCCGGGGGAAATATGTCAAAATCGATTCGGCACGCGCGCTCCGATTCAACGGGACGATGGATCGCCCCGATCCACCGACGCTAACGACACCATCTAAGACAGGTTTTTTGTGTTCGCGGTGGAATTTGGATTTCCATTCTCATGTCGGATAGAAAACTAGCTGACCTGAACTCTTTTACTCGTGAAGAGAATTCGAGGTTCTATTTGTTATTCGAAATCGATTTTGTCGAAGGTACGAGAAATATGAGTATCCCAGATTAATTGGAACTTTAGCAGAAAATGTTTGATATCAAAGTTTTCAGATTTAAAGGCTGCATCATGTGATGATTGATCATGACATTCATCTTTTTTTTTAGATGTCACGGTGACCTTGAGTTAATTCAAGGTCGGTGCATCTTTTCTTACCACCATAATGCTAAAGATCGCTGAATGCATCCTTCTATTCTTAACAAGGTGGTATTAAAAAAAAGATGTACTGATTTTGAAAAAACTCAAAGTCACCTTGACATCTATTCTATTGATAACAATACATCGAAACGTTTTTTGGTACAGCCAATAGGTAACGAGTTATTTTATACAACAGTTCCTATTGACTCACCTTGTCTGTTGCGTGGAACCAAGAGCAAACATCCAAGAGGAACTAAGTCTCCACCAAGACGATCCAGACAATCTTAATCGCCCGAGGAAAAGCGTGCTTGTCGCCGAGGTTACGTTCGGCCAGACAGTTATCGCGGCAGTCCAGCGGTCGTTTCAGCAACGAAAGCGTCGCGGCCACGCTCCGTGGGAGTTCAAAGCTCGAATCAGGCGGCGTGACTGGACAAAACGCTCCCGCGGCGGTTCACGCGAATTCTACGCACGTATCGAAAAAGAAAAAAAAAACAGAGCACGCTTACACGCGCGAAATACCGCGATGATTCTCTATCTCAGCCGACCGACCAGAGTTCAGCCGGAACGAGGCCGAACGATTCTCATTGTGCCCGATGTGCATGTCTTCCTCCGGCCCGGGGTAGACGCGACTGCGTTTCTCGCGAGAATTATTAACCCTTTCACGCCGTAATAATACCGCCCGTCATCGTCGTCACAACTTTCTCTTTGCTGTCCCTAACACGTCGACGAAGTTCCGACGTTGCTTACCTTTTGCATTGCAGCTAGAGTTCCGCGTAGAATCTATGTATAATGTAGAAGATACACATATTTAGTGGTAGACACAATAGGGAGATTTTCTTTGGTAATTTCTGTACTGTAGGACCCTTAACACTGAATAGATTTCGAGTACGAGTGGTGAAACGATGCTTCGCCCATCGAGGAGGACCCTTTCTTCTACGAGCATGGCAAGAAAGCGGACACGGACGGAGGAACGCGGAGGCGGGAAAAAACGGAACGGATTGCAACGGGGAGAAAACTACGGGGGCCCAGCAGCCCGTGACGCAATTAACAGACGAAATTATTTGCACTAATTGCGAGGCAACGACGGGACCGTGGTTCTGGCGTCGCGAGCACCCAGGACTCTCGCTTCGTTGTCCCTAGAGGTCATTTCGATCCAAGGATGTGACCACATATCTGAACGTAAAATTTTCCGTTCTTTCTATTTCTGCTGCTCAAAATGGGGGGTTCCTATTTAAGAGAATCGAATTTACCTCAAAATAATCTGCAAATCTGAGCTGAATTATGTCACTAGGATTGCGTTATACGTTCACGACGGTAATTCGCCGCTACAAAATATACAATTTACCGATCTAGTTCTTGGTAATATTATACCTATTAAATAACCTCTGGTAGATAAAGTACCTTAAAAAAAATTCCCTATCGACTAACTGTGCCCAAGTAAATGTCGTCATGTCGTTATCGTTCACGGACTTAACACTCGCCAGTTCCATCCCTCGTAAAACGAGTAATGTTTCCCACTTAACCCGAGCAGAACGAGTTCCCAAAGCTCGCCTCCGTTTAACGTTCACGTACATTCGCGTCTGTTCCATTGATTCGATGGCCATTCCCTCGATTACCGACGAACGGGTCGCATCGGCACTAATCAGGCGTCTTTTTGTCGCCTGGCTTTATGGCAGGTTTTACGCGTTTCCCCTCAAAGGAGGACTTCTCGTAAAGCAACAATCCGCATCGCCGGGCAGATGGAAAGATCGGATTACCGGGCGTCGATTAAAAGCACCTCGCGACGTCACGGGGAGGGGGGAAATCGTGTCACTGTGCCGTTCTTTCGACACTGCCTCGTAACTCAACCGAGGCGGCGAGAGCTCGAGAGGTTCGACGCGCGATCGCCTACAGGTATGCACTTACGTCTCTCCGGGGTTTAAATTCTGCAACACGGAACCGACGATGTGGGGGAACGTCGTCCTGGAAAACCAGATATTCGAGGCGAGGTCGTACCAACGGCCGAAAAAATCACGAAAAACTCTCGACGGGCCGCTAATACTTCCGTCTGCAAACGGTGCCCCGAGTGGCTATCGTGTCGTCTTGCGTACGTGGCATACCAACGACGGGACTCTTTAACTAGCGCCGGATAGGAACGATCGACCGACTGGAACAATAAATCAACCTGGGAAAACCGCGAATGGTCGTGGAACTGGTCACGGGTTTTTCTGGCGTTGTGCTGCTAGCCTCGCTCGCGACGAAAAACCTCCCGAGCGCTGTATGTAATAGTTTCAACGTCGCTCGGGATGAGTCATACCGATCTGAGCCTCACCACCTTATCGCTTTCGACTGCCGGATGCCGATAAACGATCATTTAGGGATCGAGGAAGAACAGGTAAACTCGTTTCATTCTGTGGCGATCAACGGACTGCTCGCGTAATCCCGAGGCAAATCGCGATTATTATGTCATCCCACAGACGATAACGGAGAAAGGGGTACTAATACATCCTGTACACCACAGTTCGACGTTCTACTGATCGTTTGTGGATTCTTCAAGTGGAATATGGTGATCCTTCGTCAGATTTTTCAGGATTATGATCTTCAAATATAGTCGATACATAACAGGATTCACGGATATTTCTTTTATCACCCTTTTCGTTGTAAAGTATCTACACTATTGGAACTACAGTACGAAACATATGTTTTCGTAGTATCTGTGTAAAAGTAACATCACAATATACAGGTTTTTGCAGTGGAGAATTAATCTCGGCTTGTGTGATTATAAAAATTGGGTGTCTGATATAATTTAATCACCCACTGTAGATCCGACCTACAGTAAATCCTTGATGAGTGTTCGAAGGCTTCTCGGCACTGAACAGTAAATATTTCATAAACTACTGGCAACATACGGGTGAAACAAATATCATTCGCTTCAGAATTCCAAGCACTACATACTAAATTTCCTTAAAAAGTCAGCATTACACCTTGGCACCTCTCCTTTTCAGTGGCAGTCTTCGAAGACTCATCGAGGATTCACTGTATCGTCAACGATCGTTGACGAAGACGCAGCTCCCGTGGAAGCTGGTTCGTGTTCACAGGCGACCCCAGGCCATCTGTAGCCCCTGGTGCGTGTGCGTGTTCCAGCGAGCAACGCCACAGCTGAGCGCGAGTGCAGATTAGCGGTAACTCTCTCGCGGAGGAAGAGTCCGTGGGGCCCATTGAAGTAAAGGCCAGTTTGCACGCGAGTCTCCTCTCGTCCGGAACACGCCTCGGCTGCGTGTCGGCGAGTCCTGCGACACGGGAGGAAAAAGGACGGGACGGAAAGACAGACAGGGAGGGTGGGAAAGCACTCGCGGGGAAGAGGAGAAGTCGAAGAAAAAGAGGAGAGGAGCCGTGTTATCGTGAAAGTTATCGTTCGAGAAGACGAGTCGCATAATGAGACCAGGGCCCAGGGTCCGTTCGTGGAAGTATTCTTTTTTCGCGAAAAGAAAAAAAAATATGGAGTGGGGGAGGCTGCGGGCAGACAGGGCTGTTTCGTTTCTTGCCGGTCGAACGATCCGGGCGGCTATATTAATTAATTCGATGCGCATCGACGCGTGACGGTGAAACGCCACGATCGAAACGGAGCAAGCATTCGGGAGACGATGATACTCGAACGAACGAATTTGCGCGTTATCTGGTCGTATGAGGGGTGGGAAGGGTGGGCAGGCTGGATGAGATATTGCTCGAGATTAGGAGATGACTAGTGTGGATCCACCAGGTGCGACATTGGGTTCTCCGTTGTACAATGATGGAATCCTGGCAACAGGACCATCCCTGGTTGGTTTCATTGATATTAATCTTTGGAAGTCTGGAACGAACATGGCAAACGAATGCAGGATCATTTTGATCCATAGAATTTCCGTTATACGCAGGTTTTAAGAGGGAACTCATGCATAAAATTTTATGTATATCTTCAAGTTTATGTATTACATTTACGTACAGGCTGTCCTACCTAACGTGAGCATCTCTAGTATCTCACTTGGTTTTGATTTGCAGAGAATTTGTTTTCACAAATGCTCAAAGTGATGCCCATATCAATTTCGATAAATTTTCCCAGTAATACTCCTATCGTAGTTACTTCAGTGTTTAAATATACTCTCATACGTTCGTGGATATTTCTTAGTCAAGGTCACATGAAGGTCACATTATTATAGGTCACTTCATTAGTATTGATCTCAACTATCACGCCACGGTGATAAAAATATGTAGTCCCATTTAAAAAAAACATCGATGACCTTAAAATTTCGAGAAATATCACCTTGAAAAAATAGTTTGCTTATCATAGTATTTGCTCCTTCTAACCAGATAATACCTTCCCCTCGAATTCTTTTGGTGTCTCCCAAAAACAAGTGAGATGTCGAAGTTGCTCACGTTAAATGGGACACCCTAAGTGCAAAGAATACGAAAATAGTCAAAATTTCCCTGCTCATTCGCTGCACAAGAATTAATTAAAAAGGCGAAGAGAATCCCCGCTGGAACCAGTGACTAACGGGTCGGGAATCAGCTGATCCGGCTGGAAGAGCACAGAAACGTTATTCTACACGCGGAAAATATCGGGAGAGCCTGGCGGAAAAATATACTCCGAGCAGGATCCGAAGAGGCGACGCCAAACGTAATAAAAAAAACTATCATTTCCTCCAGGCGGGCTCGTTTCTCACAGTCGGCGGCGTCCGTTCGATTCTCGAGCCCGTCACGGAATGCATCATCGATGAAACAATCGCTGAACGTGAAATCGTCTTTTAGATCGACACCGGGAACGAGGTGGGAGGGGGAAGAAGCCAATCGAGCCCGAGCCGAGTGACGACTGGTTGCCCCGGCCGTTATACCCGAGAAATACCTCGGAACACGCGAGACCAGACCAGCCTCGGGGTGAAAAACCGGCGGAAGACAGAGTCCTGGACCGATACGATGATGATTGATCTATCGACAGAAGCGGAATGTTATCCCTTCTCCACTCCAGCCATTCTCTAATGACACGGCACCGTCAACGAATCATTCCGCCTTCTCGCGCCTCGGTTAACCCGTCCGAAACAGTTAATGAGATTAAATAATTGTTCGACAAATGTCGCTTCATTCATAAAGAAGTATTATCTTATTACAAAAATTGAAATTTCGACGTTTAAACAATTACAAATGACGAAATACTTTTTTTTATCTATTATTCGTTATTCGAAATTTTTTATCCAGATAATGAGTTTGCCCATCTTTGCCCTGGGACCGTTTCAGCATTATATGGCGGCTGGTCTCGCATGTATCCGCCGCTTTCGGTGCCGGTACGCCTTTAATCAAAGATCATTATCATACCGCGATACTGCGCCGGTGACCGGTAACCGGGCCGTAGATACGCGGAGTCAGGCCGCGATCGTTCTTACATATTTACTATTACAGCACCCGTGTACCGTACAGGATCATAATGCGATTCCGATGTAAATTATATCGGCCGTTTCGTTTCGACGGGAACGCCCCTCCTCGGCAGCTTATATCGTCCCTGATGACGAGTCAATACTATTGTACCGTCACGGTGTACCGTTAATCTTGATCGACCGTGGACGAATCAATCGTCGGATCCACCATCCAGACAATTGGACCATGGAACATTTGTTGGTTTTTGATAATCGATCGGACTCACCGTCCTAACATGCAACTGATGCTTTTTCTTCGGGAGTTGCAATATCCATCGAGGATATCGGGAAAGGTAAAGACGTTTCCTGTAGTCATTGATTATCTGATTGTTATCCGACATGAATAGTTCAAGGTTGTATGTTCGTGTTAATGATATGGCTACCGGTCATCAACGCAGTCTCTAAATAGAGGAACATACAGTGAATCCACCATGAGTGTTCAGGCGTCATCCCTACCTCTGAGGGGGGCGTACTATGGAATCAGTCAAGCGCCTAGTAGTGGGGATGACGTTTAAATACTTAGTACCGAGGAGCCTTGAAACACTCAGTGATGATTTACTGTACTTTGGAAACACCGACTGAGTAGAAGTTGTGAAGCTAGCGCTCTATTTAATATAGGACCAAGAGGAGATTAGTCATCCCAAAACCACCCCCTAACGATGATAATTTGGAAGACATCGCGTTGGTTTGTGAGATCTAAAATTGATCTATATCGAAGACGATACCGTTCCCTAGTTGGCCCGCGAAACTTAGGCGCGGTTGGCGCACGGGGTATCGTTAAGATTCACGACTAATTGCAGGAATCGCTTAGTCATTGCTCGAACAAGAGATATTTCTGGGTTAACCGGGTGGCTTACATTCAGCTGCGCTGAAAGCGCGGTGATGGTACACGTTCGTTTCGGCTGGGCGTCGCGCTTTGGGTTTCCAGGTTAGCCGAGCGGCCTGCCCGTTGGGGATAATTGAACTACAATCCCGCCTGATAACTTAAACATTTCATTTCTCGATGTACGCTATCCTCCCACTAAATTATATACCTTAGAAAGAGATCATCCAGTCGAAGTCGTTCCCCAGTTTCGGAATCGAATAACAATCATCGAGGAAAACGATGCATCAGACTGGCCTTCCAGAGTTGCGATTCTTGGATTTTAATGGACTATATAACGTAACGATACGCAACTATGTCGAACACAGCGAGGCAAAAAACCTGCAGCAAGGATTAATCGAAATTCTTGCCTGGTATTCGAATCTCCGTAATGCATTTGCACAGTCGTTTCTGCAGTACAATGTCTTCGCCATCGATAATTCGACATTAATCCCCGTAGCCACGGTAGCCATGGAATTTTAATGGTATCTTCGGTCCGCTTTTGCGTATGCAAACTGTGGAAACACACACATATACACAGCCGATCGATAGTCGAATTAGCATGCCTGAAAATTTGAAAGGTTTAACGACCACTGAAGGTCCTCGTAAAATTATCGTTGAGCTACCCGTGGAACCAGACTTTGATGGTTTCTCGGGAGGACTGGCTGTCTTGGTGGGATGCTCTTTGAGGACACGAGCTTTTTATGCTAGCTGCATACCAGATGCTCGTCCAGATCCCCAGGGCAAGGGGCGAGACTTGCATCTTTTTCTATACTGTCTCGATTTTCGCGATATCAAGATCGAAAGAATATGAATATTTTCTTGCTATACACCCACTAGTACTAGATCATCACTCCACTGATAATTATGTGTACAAGGATTAAGAACAATACCCTATGTCTGTAGCTTTAGCCTCCATTCGACTTGTCGACAATGCTATGTCCATTCTAATAATTGTAACAGTACATTTGGAGTACAGTGGACTTGATCATCACTCCACTAATGATTATGTTCACAGGATTAAGGACGACCTATACCCTATGTCTGCACCAATACCCTATATCTATAGCCTTTAACACCCAATCGACTTGACGACCACGCTACGACTATTCCACTAATTGTAACAGTACATTCGCAGTACAGTGGACCTAGAGAAAGGTATTCAGCCAAATTTTAATGACTCCTTGCAGGCTGATCGGTAGACTCAGGTCTATAATTAAAGCTGCGTACACGTGGGTCCCCGAGGGCCCACGCACACGCGATACATCAACGTGTCCGAGTGATTATGGTGCTGGTAGCATAAGCCAGGCCCTATCGTGAATTAAATCTTATTCCTGACAGGGTTAGGTGGAGGGGAATAGTGGTTTCGGGCTGCTTGTTTTTCCTGCTACACTTGCACAATCGATCCGCGCTTTTTCGAACCCTTTTTTTCGGGGCCGGTCGTCTAATCGAGTGAAAGTGGCGAAGCAACGAGAAACCACGGGGGCGAAATTAGTTTTCGATTAATTTCGCTCGGGACCCCCGCCGAGCATCGTGAGAAAATACCTGAAATGATGATAGTGCGGGGACGCGTGATTTGCATGATTCCTCGGTAAATCTGCCGTGGCTCGATTTGACGGAATGCAGGCCGAGAGAGGGAGAGAAAGAAAGAGAGGGGGACGCCTCGACCGAGAATCCCGAATGAACACCGGCTTGTTTGCTCTACGAGCGTGTTCTCAATCGGGACCACCCCACGCCCATTTGCATGGCCAATGAAACGATCCTGGAACGCATGGTCCATTATTACCGACGGATTTCTTTGTGGCAGAAACGCAGATGAAAGTGTACCTATACGTTTAACCTCTTAATATTCGCCAGGTTGAAAATCATTGGTAGTTCCATAGATTGCGAAACCTGGGTTCATGTTGACCCCTTTGTGTGCGTCATCCGAAAGATTTCTGACTCTCCATCGGGCCTAATGTAAACCATGAATCTCTCGAATTAGTCACGACAAGCTGCCTAATCGGAAGAACCTCCTGAAAACTCAGGCGAATTACAAGCTTGAAACCTATCCTGAACGCGTTAAACAAAATTAATTCGAATATTCTGGAAATTATCAAATTAGTTATTGTCATTCATCACCGAGAATGGTACCATCCCTGAAACCACACGGTTCAAGAACCAAATATACGGACAAGTCGAGGGAATATTCAATGATGTAAAAAATTAGAACGAGCAGAAGCTGATCGTTCGGTGGATTTCGTGGGAAAATTCGCACGATCCACGGAGGCTGGTCGTGTTGTGGATCGCTAGGGAACGTTTAATTTGTATCGACGGTTATCGCGGGTCTTATCGGCAGCATCATCGAACCGGTGGCGAGGAACTTTAATTACGGAACAAGTGATACACACGGTGCCGGTATGGTATGGCTTTTATCACCGTTTTCTATGATATATCGTAATGCCGTGCTATATTTAAGTCAGTCTTGGGACTCCGGGAAAACGTTAACACCGGGGCGCGTCGTCGACACTATTAAAATCGGAATTCCTTCGACGTGACCGGCGATAAACTTTCTTCCCGTTCGCCGCCCGCCCGTCGACTTTTAACCGGCGGGAAATGGAAATCACGCTTGTTAATTGGTACCTGGCCTATGATCGAGATCCATGGGGACCAGGAATGGACGAGGAGGTCGCCCCGTTGCACCGTGAATTATTTATTTATTTTCTATAAAGATCGAGCCCGTTGATAACGTAATAAGGTCTAATGTACTACTGATAACAACAGAAAAAGATACATCGCATCGAAGGAACAGCCACCTTTGATTCGGTTTTCTGTTACATTCACTATCGATCTAGGTTAAGTCTTGCATATTATCGAATCCAGGTGTGTCTAAATCAGGCGCACACTACAGATACCAATATAATCCATGCGTTCCTATGACCGAGTCACCAATGACCCATCGGTAAGCACAGTTACTAAACTTCTTATACATCGATGAAACGAATATTTCGAGATGCAACTATGGGTCACGATTGACGCAGTCGTCGTATTCGACGGTCCGTACTCTAAGGGTTAAGCCCAATTGAACAGTTTCACTACCAATGGGATATATTTATCTATTTTTCAGACGAAACAGGTAGATATCTTCTACTATACGGTTGCTCGGGAGCGGCAATATATCGAGAGCCCCTTTCAAGGTAAGTTATGCCTCAGTACCTGCGTACTTGTGGAGGACAAGTGCCTTGCGCGGTAATATATCAAGTGTCCACTGTAATACCCTTCACAATTTTTTGTATCTTCAAAAATAAGTGAGCACGAAGGTCTGGGTTAGGTAGGACACCCTGTATATGCACCGTGGCTACGGTGTATCAAGACATCCGCAACGAACCCAATAGCAATCTCTAATTCTCCCAGTTCCGATGAACCTGAATTGAACACGTCATACGGATCGACAAAACTGTCGATTCGTCTCGAGTTGGTATCCCCCGCTTTGTCATCCTTGTCGATTCTCCTATCCGGTTCGAAAGTTACCCCGCTTTCGACTTTCCTCCGTTGCTAGGGGGCCGATTATTTCCGTGGTCGATTTTCAGTAATTAGTGGTTCAGCGCACGCGCGTTTCGATAATTAATTATTCGGGCGACTCAGTGACAGGGGAGGGGGGATGCTAGAAAATCGATACTTCGGAGAGCCAGGCCGTTCGAAAGATAAAGACTGTACGTACGAGATGGTTTGCTGGTCCAGCGGAATACCAACGGAGTAAGTCGTTTACCGTTACCGTTAATCGATGTCTCCGAGCGTTACGTTTTACTCTTACTAATCCGCAACGAAAGTCCAACACCGCGTGTGTAGACGATAGATAGATAAACTGTACGCGGCAAGCGGGCAATTACCCGGCGTCCCCACTACCGTACAACACTTCGACATCGAGTTAATAATTCACGTTTTGAAGAGACGGTGGAACGCAGGGGCCTGAAAGATCTGGTAATTGCTTTTGAATAAACCTGCGCGCTGGATGATTTTCTGGCTTCGACGAGAACCAAAGAGAGAGAATGGTTTAATACCATCCAAATTACGTATAAAATATTTCTCACGTTTTCGCAATTAAAAATGATATTCATGGGATCACAGTTAAATAAAACACCCTGTCGATCCCTCGCAAGATAATCAAGAATATAATTCCACCAAACGTTTAATTATCAGCCGATCCATGTACGCAAATAGTATCGTTCTGTAACCGAAACGATCAATAAACGAGCCTAGACTATATTTCCAGTCTGTGTTACATGTTCTTATAGCACCGGTAGCGATATCACCACCGGTTCCACGTGTTAGTAATCTTTTCCAGGTATCGGAGAAATTCCAATCCAACCCGACGAGATTAATTAGAATACGGATTCCCGAGAGTCCTAAACGGTGGAAACCGATGAATCACTCGTGTCACGCCGGAAACCCCGATACTTTCACTCGAGGCCAACAGGCGTGTACACTTTCATGTGTGTGTGTGTTTGTTCGTGTATATAAGATCGTTCTGAGCGCGAGCACGCGTGGGCGGAAGTTACATATTAAAGTTACGTCGAACCGGGACGGACAGGTGCACCGGTACACGCATTCTCTTTGCATTGTTCGTCGCTCGACCCACGATGTAGCATCTCTCTCTCTCTCTCTCTCTCTCTCTCTTTCTCTCTGAAACTCCTCGGAAAGCTGGAACGGGTATGCCCACGCTTTATGCAAATCGAAGGACCGTGTACATCGTGATCCTGTTCGCGGTATCGGTTAACTGTGTGTACGCACACACAACGGTGTGTCCCTCGGGGGAAGGACGTAAACCGAACTGGCCATCCTCGAACCGGGGGAGTAAGTACACGAGGGACCGATCGTGCGCTTTTGGCATCGAGACCGAAAGACCTGAGGATGCATTTTCGATTCGTGCACCTGGGGGACACAACGGTCTTTGGATCGTTTTTTTGAGCAATGTTTTCTGGGTAGAACGCAGACTAAACGAAATTTCTGGAGATCTAGACACGATACAGTAATTCATCCATGAGAGCGATTAATTTTCATGGAAAGTGGGGATGAAGTAGAAACTCTAATGAGTAACTTTCTATCAAACTCTCATGGAGCCTTCACTGTACAATCTGTCGCTCGAAAATGTTTCCAGGACTCGCTCGTTCGCTCGCGCGCGTATTAAGAGCAAATCGCTCGTTAGTTCCGTTTAGACGATGCTATCGTGTACACGCACGCCGCAGAACGCGTGCGCACACACTGACGTCGAAGGAGAGGAGAGCAGGCATTATAAAAGAAAGAGATAAAGAGAGAAGGAAAGAGGCTTTGCCTTCCTTTAATTAGCCCTCGAGTGGAGGCGCAATTAAATCCGCCTCGGCTACCCGCCGCGTCATGATAAATTCGTCGGCCAAACAATTAGGCGTCTGCGCAAAAGATTAATAATTTTAATCCGGCTTGCGGGACCGGTAAACGAGGATGGGGGTGGAGGGAGAATGATAACGACCACGACCTCGACCGTTTCGCTGATTCCTTCCTGTTGCACGCTGATTTAAAAGGAGGGGGATCAGCGAGTCGCGATCGAGGGCGTCTGTTATTTATGCGATTCGTCGGGACTACCGCTACGCAGTGTTGCGTGTCCTGCCAGGAGCAGCCACCTAACAGAGGGCTAACCGGCCTGCGACGTAATCCAGATACACGAGCCCGTGTGAACATTGATTTCTCGAATGTTTTTCTCGTTTGGCTGGCTAGGGTTGAACCACCTTATGGATCCTCGAGAATAACTAGACTGCGGATTTTATGCATTTAAAAAAATTAAACTTTCATCGGTTCCGATGATTTTTCTGTTTTAGTCTGAACCCAATAACATACTTAAGAGGAAAAGTAAATTTCGATATTTGCTCCTGTCTTTATAAATTACTTTAGAAAATTTTTCTCGATACAAATTACAAGTAAAAGTATCATTACCTTAACGGTATCGATTTATCCCTAGCCTGCGCTTGGCCATTCAGCGCTGATGATCCAGGCCGTTTACACGTTCCTCATCTTTCGACGGATAATAATGACTGCCTCGCCATTAGATAGGGCTGCCTTGCCAACGCTTTCCTTTTACTTTCGTGCCTATTGTTGGATGCTAGAGGATCATACACTGTGGAAATACCAGGCCTCGCGTGCATGGGAACACACGTCAGGGAAAACTGCCGCGGAAAATTACCCGCCTTTCCCGATGTAATGATCGTGGTATGTTGTTGTTACGACGACGAGAGCACGGGTCGTCGGGATGAAAATTCCTCACGGTACTTTTTCTTTTACCGGAGAGGGTTATCGGATATTCATATAACACGTGTACGTAGTATATTCGTAATGAAAACAAGTAGAAACAGAATGCAATGGACGGACGCGTTAGCCAAGTCTTATTCAAGTGGCATGTGTATTCAGCAGATCTTCCAAAATTCCGATTATCCAGAAAACAATTTTATTCTAGATTTTCGACTTATTCTTGAATATAGAGACACATTCTTTCGAGTACACCACCATTTCGGAAACACCGTGTATATCATATAGTCATTACAGACATTCGAGTTAATGGTAATTCGATTATCTATAAAACAAAGAGTGATACGAACAAAATTCACTGTACATTCTCGGTTTATTTATGCATAATAAATTGAATGCTGTCCGATTTTATCGCCTGTCTTGGCCCATCCTTACTATACAGAATAGATTCGTAGAAGCTTTCTGAAAGATTTAATTCTGTTCTCTCTCTCTCTCTCTCTCTCTGTTTCTCCCCGTCTCCTCAGACTTTCTAAAGAATCACCGGCACGCGACACGAGGCGTTCAAGCTTCTGTCAGTGTCGAACACCATCACCGCGGGTCGTAAACGACCCAGTTTCCAACACAGGGAGGTCGAGAAGAAAGCAATTATCGAACATGCACTCTGAACGGGTGTTGTATCCACGTCGTCCTCCCGTATACAGAGTGGACCACAAAAAGTGATCAGTTTGGATTATTCTACTGCTAGCTGGATCGAAAATTCTTTTGTCGAATTCGTTTGAGCATCCGCTAAAAGGCGGACGTAAACAAATGACAGCTTTATTTATAAAAAAAACAGAAGGTGACCTTGAAAACTCTGAGATAAAAAGGATTGACAGAAAATTCGGTACAATCATGCTAAAGCCCTCCTTGATTTCCTAATAATAATAACCTATAATTTTTTTACACCTAACGAATGTTATGTTATAATACTAACCGAATTCGTCTTGAAATCCTCTAACAGATAAGCGTAAAAAATTATAGGTGTATTTGCAATAAATTGAGGGTGACCTTGCAAAATCATGAAAGAAAAGAGTTGGCAAAAAATTTGCTATAATCACGTTAAAGTTCTCTTGCAACCATGCTATACCTGATAAAAACATTTTCGATCGGACTGCTAATAACAGAGTAATCTCTACTGATCACGATTCGTGGTTCACCCTGTACGATATCATTCGTAACACCGTCGCGTGACGCAGCTTCATCATCAGCCCGACGATCTGTCGGTTCGCGTCGGATCGTTTAATTCCTTTAATGACACAACACGCCTCACCGATCGCTCGAGGATCCCCTCACCCCTCATTTCTGTCTCGATCGTTCGATGATTCGTGCGAACGGGACCGCGCGTGCTCGATGATTATGCAAATCGAATATATATGTTTTACTTTAATTGCACCCACGATGCCTGGACTCGGGTGATAGTGTGTTCGAGATTTCTCTTTTTCCAAGCGAACCGAGGAACAAACCGTAGATACATGTACCGAGACGGCGATGATTCGCGATTCGACTCTCCGTGAAAGCTCGCGTGTCTACCGGAACAATTTTTCCGCGCACGCGCGCACCCAATGATATTTCGCATGCACGTGCCACACTGGGGAATGCAATCCACGATGAGAAAACGCGATAAAACCCAGGGGGAGGGGGGCGTTGCGCCGTTTTATTAATAATGTATTGAATCGTCACGGTACGGAAGAAAAGGACGCGAGAGCAAGAGACGGATCGTAGTCGTGGAGACCCACGTGTGGTAATTGGGCCCGGTGAAGATGAAGGAATTCTAAAAAAAAAAAAAAAAAAAAGAACCGGGCCGATGAACAATTCCAACCGTTTCTCTATCCATATCCGTGAATACCTTTCCAAACGAACCGGAAGTGTTCGAGATACACACACACCATGGGAGAAATGCATTTTCGCCTCGGTGTCCCTCTTTTTATGGACGAGAGAGCCCTCGATTCTCGTATATGGGAGAGGAAAATACTCGGGGAGTCGGGAGTTTCCGCGTATCGGCCGCAACAGACTTCTATATATACAGGGTGGGGCAATAACTATATCTACTTTGAATATTACCGTTATTTGTAATAATATGAAAAAATGTTATATACAAAACTTACACGGTATAGAGGGGAGCATATTGTGACACAAACATTGTCTGCGTGGGTGAAGGCATACAGGAGATTTCAAAGTCATCTCTATTTTTTTGTTAATATCTCTCTAAGGAAAAACTTGTTCCAAATCACCTGACGAGTGACCCATTTGGGGACCTACAACACTTTTATTACACCCTATATAAGGAAGCTAGCAGTTTAGTATATGTATAGGAGTCTGTGGTATCGGTACTCTCCTGTTACCAAGCATCTTCGATCACCAGTGTATGACCTTTCGGCCCCTTCCTTCTTGGTACACCCCTACCGGACAGTTATCGTCAATCGTTCACTCTCTTGTCGAATAACTTCCTTTCGAACCGGGTGCATCGCGCGGTATATACACGCCCACGTCCCCCCGGCGTGGAGGAGATAATTACCGCTGATTAGCCACGGGATAACCGTTTTCGTATTGTAGGAGTGACTCGAGCAAAACGATCCGACGATCTGTTGCATAGGAATGGCTGGTATCTGTTCCCGTCGCTTCAAGCACCCTGCAGGTGGATCGGTGTACGCACGTGCAAACATCGTGGTTCGCTGCGGGGGAGTCCGTAAATTGGGATGCTGCGTGCTTCTAGGTTGTAATAGGTGGCGAACATTTTCAAAGATTATTGTTCGATAAAACCGGTAACTTCGAATCACTAACCGATGAGAATTTTATTTGGTCACTCGAACTCTCCCTGGTTAGTCATGTAGGCCATGATTAGTGGAAAACAAAGCTGAATCGTCGGACACCTCATCCCTTACGTAACACTAGAACTACCAAAAATAGAAAGTTCTATCCATACTGTCTTTTTGGCGGAGCTTCTGGTAGCAACTGAAGGCACACAACATTCTTCATTACACTTAAGTATCCATTCTTAACGCGCAAAAGTACCGACAGACTATGCAGGTGTCCACATCTAAAGCTGGCCGCAGAAACTGTTAATTACTTCCACAGTACCAGCAGAGTCATAGAAAGTCCCCATAGTTCTCCTCCCGTGACCACAGCGTAAAGAGAAACTTTGTTCTCGCGCGACAATCTGAAAATCTGACCGTGCTGCGTCACGCGTGACATAGAAAACCATGTGAAAATCGCAAGATTGTGTTTTTTTCACCGACGATTCACGTTCACGAAACCACAAAAGTTAATATCACCGACGATGAAAGACGATTTCCAAGATCACAATCGAGATCCCCTAGAGGCCTTGGCGTACACACAGACTTAGGTGGATCACAGAACGACTGGGGAACGATCATTCTCTGGATCTAGTCGGTACGGTAAGAAGAAAAGTGGCGTGAGAGAGGATATTGACGGTGGAATCGCGGTATCACCTGGGAATCATCGCGTGTCATTCGTTATCGGAAGCGTGTCATCTATCACGGGTGGCCCCGGAGGTGGCTGCAGCGGATCGCCGAGCCCCCGGGTCCCTCGCCGCGTCCTTAGACGCGCAAGATCGAGGACGACGGACGGAAAAGTCGACGGATCTCTCGTAAGAAGGTCGACGGGTGAACGCCACACGCTATGGGCGTCGGTGATCGCGGGAGAAGAGAGGAACGGACAAAAAACGAACGGTCTTCGAGGAGGGGAAGGACAGACAAGCAGGGAAAAAGGTCGCGAGATAGGACTGAATTGATAGAGACGAAACGCCTAAGTACCAGCTATTGCTATGGTGATTGATATCTTAGGTAAATCAGGAGAAAACGAATCGTCGGTGACCCTGGTACCTTAGTATTAGTAATCGAACACGTTCAACTTCCAACGCGTAATGTTCACACTGTTCAAACAGTGTTCGGTCGGTAGAAACCTTTCAAGCAGTGGAAATATTTCAAACTGTTGGAACTGTTTCAATAACTTGGGTTTGATCATCCTTCTCTTTGAACGTCCTCCTGTCTGAACATCCTTGTGTTTGAATATCCTCGTATCTGAACTTCCTTGTGTTTGAATTTCTTCGTGCTTGAACCTCTTCATGCTTGAACATCTTGAGTTTGAACGTCCTTCTATTGGAATATCCTCGGGTTTGGACATTCTTGTGTTTGAACTTCTTCATGCTTGAACTTTTTCGTGCTTGAAAATCCTCGTGTTTGAGCTTCTTAGTGCTTGAACACCTTGACTTTGAACGGTCTTGAGTATGAACATCTGTTAGAAAATATATTGTCTGCCACTGTATTCGTCCACAGTCCATGCCGATGTAATTTTTGGTGAACTGTATCCGTGTTCACGTATTTCAAAACTATTCTTCGAACTTCACCAAGGGTAAGGTTCACCGTACAGGCACGACAAAATCGAAAGGGTACGAATTTTCTGTCGCTCCTTTTGTCATCGGTACTAAAGCGTTCGATCTCGGCTCGATGCCCAATCGGCCGATTTCTTTTCCTCCCAAGCGAATCACCGGGAAATGGGAGCGTGCCGCGGCGACGAGAGATATTGGGTATTTGAATCGATGATTGGCAAGGTTGGATCCCTAAGTGGCGACCGTTTTGTCCCGGTAGAAATCTCGCGTCGCCATTTAGAGCAGGCTGCTCGTACCGGTAAAATTTATGGCGGGCGGTCTGTGACTGTTAGAAAGGGTGTTCTCCGGCGACGGACGATGCATTTTAATGGTGACAGGCCGGTTAGTCGGCTGTTACGCCACGAGAGTTATAGTTCTATGCTGCATTTTCTCGCGCGAACCGTCCACCGCCGCCGCCGTTCGACCAACCAATGATTCGTCACCGTAAAGTCTTTCTATTCGGCTGAATTAATTTCCCTCCCGCCCCTCCCCAGAGATTCTATTTTCACCTCTTCTGGGAGACGCGCGAAGTTTCTACACCGTTTCTCGAATAGAAACCTGCGTGGATTTCTGCGCATTTTCTACAGAATCGAGGAAACACGTGAACGTCACAGCGTGTCACTATTTAATCAGTTTTTGCTTGGCAGGCTCGAAAGAACGAAGAAGCAATGATTATTCGAATTGAAGTGTTCCTTGTTGTTTCGTCTTATCCCATTTTTCTTAATCCCTTTACCTTCAGTGAGGTTTAGACAATGATAACTGGAAGGTTAACTTGAAATGTCAAATTGATCTTGAATTTAATCGGCCGTACACCGATTTTATACCGCTTCACGATCTAAAAGATGTAATATCGCGTTCCTCGTTTCCAACTAGTCAGAATATCGACTCTAGCTGGTTGATATGGTTATGCTCGTGTTCGGATTTTTCAACCGATCGTGGATCTCTCGCCGGGGATATCTTGATCGAGCAGCGAACGAGAGAGCCCCGCGACAATGTAAGTGATACACGGCGAATCTTGTAGTCGGATCTCGCGATCGATAGCGACAAATGCACCGGTTCGCGAGATCGTAAATTTATGAAGTAGCGCGGTGATAATAATTGGAGTTATCACGATGCATCCGATACGTCGTGTCGTAAATCCTTGGATAAGGCCACGGTACACCGGGAAATGAATTGATCTGCCCGGGGAATAGATCGATGATTTTCTGCTCCGTGTGTTTGTTTTTCTACAGATCGATTCGAACGCGACTTCGATCAGTATCCGATCCTATAAATGTAAATCTTCGTCGGCGAGCTCTGTGACAGTTGGCACACTTGACACCGGGTCAAGTCAATAATAATATTTATTATTATTATTATTATTTATTTAGAATTGACGGGCAAGGCCCAATACAATTATTATTTATTATTTATTATTTATCTAGTTATTAGGTATAAGCCTAGTATGTATACATAACAATTAAGTTCAAATAAAAATACAAACAGTTGCAGCAACAGAGCATGCAGTAAGGAATTAATCGTAAAGGAGAATTTTTAATTCAACATTAAGTTAAATGAAACAGTTCTTTGTGCCATATGTAAGTTTGAGGAGGAGGGTACCAGCGGTGCACGTTTGATATGCCAAGCAAACATCACGATCGTCTTTCGCATCACACGGGGGGCCGGGGATACCGATCTTCGATCGCGATCTCGCGATCCAGCTTGCTACGGGGGGTAAAAGTGACCCACTTCGCGGGTACCTGCACGAGAACAGCGTTCGCCTGCATGCGCGCATAACATTCATTTTTACGGGTAGTGCCGCCGCGTATCCGCGCGATGCGACCGTGCACGCTCGAAAGTTTTTGCATAAATATCGGCGATACGAATCCTCTCTTTCGTTCCATCTCTTTTTTTCTTTCTTATGCAACTTGGTATCGAACGGATCGTGCCCCGAAGGTGACAGATCGCTCGTCGAAACGGAAATCCTCGCTTTGGATATACAATGTGTAAAAAAAGGTATTCGCTACACCCTTTAAAACAGAACTGTTTTTTTAAAATCGGACCGATAGACTTCAGTTTTCTTGTGAAGTTAAAAAGAGTAGTTTACTAAATGATGTGCAAAACGGAATTTCGAAAAATTCGCAATTAGTTGATATTGCGAAGAAGACAGTAAAAGTCGCTTTTAACAACTTTGTTGCCCAACACTGGTTCACGATGCTGTGAGAAACAAACGGTTAAAAATGTTGAATGAAAAATTATTTTATATTAAAACTCAGAATTTCCACGTTTATTCAATGAAAAATGGGGGAGTACTTTTTTTTTTTAACTTTAATTCGCTATTCGAAACTCTTTATCTAGAAATATATGAATGTACCTATCTCTGCTAGGGGTCACAAACGACTCAGCCACCGGAAAAATACGGATCCATAATCCAAACGTTCACAGACACACCTGCTCCATGCGGAAGTTCATGCTCACCGTGTCGAACAAACGAAATGAGTTCGATCGAGATGAGCGGCCGGTTGGACCGTTATTCACGACGCGCATCTAGTCGCGACGATTCGTTTAGCAAATCGTTCCACCCACGGACAGCGGGACAGAGAAACGCAAATATTAATCCAACCCTCGGGGGCGATAAATACGACATTCAATGGGAAATGCAGCGACTGGTTGTGGTTGATCATCGACGACGATACGATGAATCGGTAGCCCGTTATTACGCGGCTGTATTAATGGTGGGGCATTAACAGAAGAGGGGGGAAAGGGGACCCACGTAAAACCACGTAATTACACCACGGTATTAACGATCCCCTGCGCCCCTTCCATTAATTCCACGCTGAAAATCGTCGTCGGCAGGCCCCCGACACACAGCTGAACGCCACCTAGAAACCGGCTTTCGATTGACACACATTCGTCCCCCCTCTCCTTCACCCCCGTGTGTGCACACAGCGCTAGCGCTGCTGTTCTTCTCTCATCGCTTTGGGATCCCGTCGGGGCTCGCGCTAATTGTTTCCAGCGAAACGTCGCGCGGAATTTATACGCCGACGAGGAATCGCGGCCGCCGCGTGCATCCGTGTAAGACACAGTTGACGGAGGTTTTTAATCGTCGAATCGGCCCGAAAATTCTTATCTCGCCGCCTGGATCGGCGGGTGTACCGATGACGTCGAAGGAACGGTACACGGACACCGCCAACGATAGGGAAGAATTCCGTACAGTTAACGATTAATTCCTGATATTTTACGCGCGAACCGCGAAATTAACGAGCCACGGGCGTAGGGCCCCGGCGTTTTCTCGGCGTAATTGTACCCGAGGAGCGTGGTTTATCACGGCGATTTTCGACTGGATCGAGTGCGAACTTCGTATACAGGGTGTTGAGTAAAATATGGGACAGTTTCAGAGGGTGGATTCTGTATTGCAAACTAAAACGAAAATCAGGAATGACGATATTACGTTGGAGACTTCGTTTCCGAGTTAATAATTGGTGGAAATCTGAGTTGGACACGATTTTATTCGAATGGTACAGTAAATCCTGGATAAGTGTTCGAAGGCTCCACGGCACTAAGTGTTCAGACTTAATTATTATTCAGACCAGAATTATGTTATACTTGTCATATTATATATGAACATCCGCAATCTAGTCATCAAATTGTTTGAAAAGTTGAACGCGATCTTCCGTTTTTTTTTAACTCGGCTTGTTCGACTGAGTTCAAACTTTTCGTATTCGCAAAAGATTCAAACATGCTCGAAACAGTTTTTTTTTTCGCAGAACTCACCGCTACACGCGCAAGTACGATTGTTGGCACACATTCTGCGCGATCCTGAGCGCGGAGAGGATTCAACCGGTTCGCCGGAATCGATTTTTTCCTTGTTCGTCGGCCGGATCATTGGCTTAGAGTAATTAACCGGGGCGGTCTCGTCTGGCGCCAGGCCTTTTACGCTTTTCTCTTGTCCTGCCTACTACTCCGCTCGCCGATTCGCGTTACAGTTAAACGCGTTGAAATATTACGTCTCGTGATTATGCCTCGTAATCGCATCTCTGACCGGTCGGAATTTCTGAAGTACACCGACGTTTCTCCGGGGACTGGATTCTTTATGGGGACAACAGGTTGGTCGCGAGAGTCTACGGAATACGTGTACATTCGTCTGTTATTGGAATAAGTAGAAAGAGGGAGTAAGGGACAGACACGTCAAGGAAGTCATATTGAATCGAGGGATTTGTTCATGAGTATTTTCTCGAAAAGGAAGTCGGGTCGATGCACCAGTAAATAAACATTATATGTAAAAACAAGTAAATTATGTTATTAAAATAAGTAAACGATTAAATATTGATTTTTTTTTAATTCCTCGTCACATATTCAAACAATTTTCGCGCCTGTTCATTCGCTTAATACTTACTAATTTGTATTTTTTCTCCTTAATTTAATTACAAATGCTAATTTTTCAAATTGAAATTTTGCACATTAACGAATTCGTCTTGATACAACATAAAAAATATATGGCATTCCGTTTCAAAAAAATTTAGCTCCGTTTCACGAAAAATATTGCAAACGTAAAAAATTGATATGCACTATTGAAATCGAAAAACCCACCTGAATATCTTACACGATCTCGAGTACTATTTCCAAACGAAAGCTACGATAAGGTACCACTCGTACGAGAAATTCCCCCGCGTGACGAGCCCCCCACTTGCCACTACGTTCACGCAACCGTAAATCGGTGGAACGATCGACGATCCCGCGGCGATTCGAGTTCGATTCACGATCGCGATTCACAAAATGCCAGGCTCGTTTTCTCGATCGCACCTTCCCACGAGCGCGACGTCTGCCCGTTTCACTTGGCAGAGCCAACGGCTCGCGCTTCGAGGCAGTCGGACTACTAGACGAGACGTTAATTATTCACGATGAGGTCGTATCTGTGCTTGTGTCTGTGTGTTATTAACCTACGAATGGAATGGTCCCGTGTGTCCCCTCAGGGGGGCCCGATCTGTATAATGGGAAACGGTCGAGTTCCTAGCAGGGAATTAAACCGGTATGATTTTGATACTGGTATTATGTCATGAAAGCTATACTGAAACCGATATATTTAATTTAATTTAATTCGTACGGGTGAAAACTCATTTTTAGAATATTTGATTTAAAACGTTATAGCACACTAAGGTTCACCCGAAAATACCGGTACAATACCGGTATTTTACGTATCGGTAGAAGTCCCTGGTTCCTAGTCCGCCTCGGGCCACCTAGCGATCCATTTTTAGTCCTTTCAGTCACGCGCTCATTCATTCGGGACAGGTTTGGGTTAGGTCTGGGTTAGAAGTATCGATTTAACACCGTTGACAGCCCGGACGAACCAAAATTCTACTGCGATCGACGAAATACTTTTATTTTTTTTTTTTGCTAATGAAAGAGAATTTTTATTCTGTCAATTTATTATCATTATTCTGTACTTGCTATTAACGATACAAGTATTCCTAATATACATATATTCTGTTTAGAAATTTAATACATTTCAACCGTGTAATTTACTGACTTTGAGATTACCTGCGACATGCCAGTTCAACCTGTTAAATCTCAGTCACAAGGGGTTAATACGACAATTCTCTTTCGGGTCAATCGAATATTCCAACTGTTGGACACAACTACCGAACACTCTCGAGTATACACGATTTTGTTCACAGCCACGGTACACCTAACGACGTCGTTTTACCTCTTCTGTTCGCGTCGTTTCCCGCGGGTCGAACACTCGGAACCGAACGAATCTAATTAACGGGCGTCGAGAGGACAGTAGGACACACGAAACGAATTCTCTCTCTTGCCTCGAACGGTACACATGCTTGTCATTTGCGTTAAACGAAACCTTAAAAAAAAAAAGAGAGCCCGTGGATGGAAAAGAAGAGACAGACGAAGCAAACGCGCACATACAGAGTGTTCAGAAAAAAATCATTCAATATTTATATGGTACATACGACACACTGTAATGAGTAAAAGAAGCCTTAATTTACATAGCTCTAAAGGTCAACTGTTTCTGAGATATAAATGTTTTTGTACTACTAGCTTTTCGATATTTACAGACAGTATTCCACTTTACTTACTTTTAACCGCCGATCATTTGTTTCCAAAAGTTATTAACAAAGAATCATTGAAAAAGGTACCATAATGTACTTACCAAAAATACTTTAAAAAATCAGTAAATCTACTCTTATGAAGCATGTATGGAAATTGAATGAGAACATTCAGAACGCGTTTTATAAACATTGACGATAAACATTGCATACGATAGAATTCAGTAAGTCAATCATGATGCTACATACAAAAATGTTTATATATCAGAAACGGTTGACCATTCGACCTACGTTTACTAAGGCTTTTTTCCCCGGTAAAATGTGTTCTATGTACCATATAAATATTGAATGGTTTTATTTGAACACCCTGTATGTGTGTACGTACCGTACACCAAAGGTAACATCCGACTTTAGTAACCCTGTTTTACGGTACCTACACGCCCGAGGTCTGCCACCGGACGACCAGCTTTTATTTACAGTGTAACCAACCTTCGCCGGAGGGACCGCAAAGGGTCAATGGTTGCAAGCCCGTTAAAAACCGGCGTGTGGGCAATAAATTGAGAACTCGCGAATTTCACTGGTCCCGGTTGGAAAAAGAAGAAAAAAAAAACGGTGCAACATTCTCCACCGGGGCATGAATGTCGTGTTTACGTTTATGTACAAATTAAGCGGTTAACATTTAGAAAACTCGGTGAAATAATAAAGGATTGCATAAATTTAAGATAAAACACAGTCTGATTTATTTCTCCTAACTGATTTTTAGATGGTTTTACTAGTTCATATTGCTCTACGTAACATCTACTAAATCAGATAATCCTAAGCGGCCACTTGGAATTGCAAATTGAACAAAAAATTTAATTACGAAATTAAAGTCAATCATGCCGGCAGATCGACTTGTTTTTTGGGAATCATTAACTATATTCTAATATATAAAAACAATGATGAGTGCTGTGTTTAAGTTGTTCATGCCTTAGTGATTTATGTTAAAGTTCGTGTAAAAAAAAAGTAAAATAAGTTCAATTGAAACCGTTACCTATATTAAAAAAAAGAACTGCACAGAGTAATTAAGAAAATCTCGTTTTCGCGAATATTTAAAAATATTATTTAGGACAATTGAGCTAAGCTTGCCACAGTATTTATCCTTTGATTTCTCGCCAAGAATCAGTTCGATGAATATTAAATGTGAAATCGCGGTGCCATTTCACTGTTCGACTGTTCGGTTCGCGAAACACGGTCGATGGCTCGTTCCGCCCGGTCATTTTTCATATTTTACGAGCGGAAACACGTCAAAGGAACGTCGTTTACGATAGTACGATTCGATCCGACAGTATCATCCATGGTTCCATTTATCAGAACCTGTCGAGTATACGTGTGTATGTGTGCGAAAGAGAGAGAAAGAGACAGAGGGAAGAGTTTCGCGACCGAATGGTTCGATAAATTTCACCTGGGTCATCGATGATTGCCACGGGAAACGGACACGATCGCTAATGGCCGGTATCGGAGATCGCTTATTCGTATTCGGCATTGACAGAAAAATCGATACTCCCGATTGGTTATACGGATTCGAGGGGCGGAGCTCAACGTGTGGCGCGAGCTGCTGCTGCTCCCTATAAAGCCATCCACGCTTCCTAATTATAATATTTATTTCATATTAAAAAGTGTGGCTAAAAAAATATTTTTTCAATATTTTTGTGCTATTAGGGTAATTTCATCAGATTAATGCACGTACCAACCTCGGTGCAATTATTTATGTCACGATCAAGTTCGATGAATGAACGGTCAAGGTATGACGAGGGGTAAAGAGTTAAATGGAACAACACGGAAACCGAACGATGGAATCCGCGCTGCCGTCGCGGCTGGTAGCAGCGATCTCAATCTACCGCCGGATGTTTCCACAAGAACCCGTGTACCCGGTCATTTCCGATCGAGAAATCGAATCGCCCCGCTGCGCCGCCGCCTGTAATTTCGCTCGATTCCCCGCGGAACGTTCCTCGCTCGTAGCTTGTAATCGACGACGCTACTATGTACATATCCAACGAGTATTCTCGCTTGTACACGTGTGACAGAGACATCTGGAAACCGCGTGTCGTGGGCGTTGTTTACGTTTAATGGCCGGGATCGGTTGTTAGGCTAACGACGTAATTGTAGGTGAACCGAAGACACGTTTCTTATCCTACCCCCTTCGTCGCCTTTCGCTCGCGCTTCAACCCAGTCGTTGGTTAACCCTTCACAGTCGTATTTAGCTCAGACATGTATCTTCATTCGAGTACTCGAATTTCGAGCCAAATAATGATCGATCGGTCGATGAATATATTTAATAGCATCGAATATATTTAATAGTATCGAAGAATAAAATAATTACACTATGTTCTACCAAATTGGATTTTTTGTTCCAAATCAAACATATTCAATTATTACGTATTAAATTTAAAAAAATAGTTAATTAATATTGAGTAAATAGAAAATTCGTACATTCATTTTCCGAGATCACATTTGGTTTGAATAAATATAAAACAAATACTTTTGTCCAGCTAATATCTGCAATGGAAACACTGGGCCTCGAGAAAACGGGGGTCGATCATCCGTCTAAATACGATTGAAATTTCTGATCGATCCAAGCCCAAGCTAGGTCTGATATTTTCTGTACAGAATCTTTCGTGGTCCGGGGACCATGACGATGAAACGGTCTAATAGCGGGCCGAGAGAAAGGGGCTCGGAGAAAGAAGAGAAGGAATCACAAATTCATCGCGGGCAAGCAAAAGCGGCTCTAATTTGCTCCGAATCGGCACACACACGTCTGCTGGTGCCTCGAAACTAGATCATAGAATACCCAAGCGGTCTGCTGCTGCATCGGTACCCGAACGGGGGAAGGAAACCGAGACGATGAATTCCGTGCTGCGGCGGCGGACGCGTCGTTATACCTGATCCTCGCCTGGTTCCGATGAAATTAACACCCGCGACTTTCGATTGGCGGGAACTCGGATCGCTCGAGCGTGATATCCGAGGCGTACCGACGTGATTTAATCGGGACACCTCGGATATCACGGATCCGAATGCTCATTTCTCGATCTCGCCTGTTTCTGCGCCGCAAAGCAGAGGGAAGGGAACAAAAGGGATTTCTCTGGGACTCGGTGAAATTTAGAAAACGGAATATCGATCGGTATCTACCGCTCGTAGAAACCTGAGAATCACCTGGCGTGATTTTTGTCACCACGAACGTGGGATCAGCGAAAGTGGACATCGTTCGTGATGCTCGTCGACGGTACAGAGTGGTCTTTTTTTCCCGACAAGCTGACCCAGACTGATAGGTTCATTGGATTTTTATAAAAATCAGTATTCTCGTGTTTTCCGGGTTATTGAACTCGAAAACCCTGTCAAAAACACAATTCGTAATGAAAGACTTAATACCACTGGTATAAATGTTGTTTTTAAATAAATTTGTGTGGACATTGACAGTTTTCTGATGTTCGCCTAAAATTATATATTTGGTAGTACGTGTCAAATAATACTGTTAATAAAATTGTAAATTTCAGTAATTCCTCAAAGAATAAAATAGCAATTTCCCTTGTTTCGTAGTTCCATTATTAAAATTGGTGCTCATTGCCTGCTCGACTTGATCGGATAATGATTATCGGGATGAGTCGGCGATCGGAACGAGAAAACGGACGCGTAACCCACTTTCAGGAAACCGTGACGAAGAAGTGACCGAAACGGAAGCGGTTCCAGGTCGTGGTGTCGCGATGGAAACCGAGTGTGGATATCTCCACGGGATGCTTTCGACGCATCATTAAACGTCGTCCATGTGACACGATCAAACGTCACGTAACCCCGTGCGATTGTACTGGTCGACAGCGACGTAACGGAGCGTCGCAAGTTGCATCGAAAAATTGGGTCGATTCGATTTTCAAAACGAGCCTGACCGCCCCGGCCATGTGGCACTTTCACTGATCAGCCTCGCTCGGACGCGTCGCTCTTTGCCATCTGACTAGGGGGACGATGATTGTACAATTAATTGCAGAGATACATCACTTTCCCAGGAAGATATTTCAGCTTTGAATTAACCCTTTCAGACCTGGTGGTCACATATGTGTACATGAAGTTGATATTTCGATGAGGATGAATGTTTCGCCGAGTTAAAAGTTGTAATCAAATTTTTTTTTTTATTCTTAAAAGACAATTCAGGTCTGAAAGGGTTAAGAAAATTGGATTGTGTCAAAAAGAAAACGCTGAGGTCGGTGACACCCATCGACCTGATAAAGAAGGATCAATTTGCAAAATCATTTGTAGGCAGTTGTATCTGATTTGGATCCCACTGAGAAGATTACGAGCGTTAAGATTAAACGAACAAAATATCCTTTTTCTTTTACATTTATCTTTATTTCAGGATCCAAGCTATTTTTTGTTTGACTGAAAGATAGAGGATGCCTCGGATTGAAAACTACTCGACGTCGAAGATCCATTTCCAACGACCACTTTTCAGGGCTCAAGAGTCGATCTGTATCTCGGAAACTCGACTTCCAGGAAAGGAAATCTCGCGTCCCCTTTATCCCGCCACTCGGAAACTTTCAACAGGGGTTCAGTAGCTGCGGCGACTTCGCAACAATACCTCCCAGGGCGAAACAACTTCCAAAGTCTGTTTCGCCCGTGGAGAAGCACTCACACGACGGAACCGACAAAAGCACTACCCATAACAATACTGTCCTCGAAAGACTGCCAACTAAATTTTGCCCCTATTTTCTCAATTACCCTCGTTTCCTGTCCCCCTAACGTCACACGACCCCTACTTCAAAGGGCTCTGGAACACTCTCGACAACATTTTTTTCTATAAAGTACGCGAATTTAGGTACAAATAAAAACGCTTTTAAACGATTAAAAACGACGAAGTAGACTTTTATCTTTTATTCCTGATACAAAACTCCTTTACCTACATAATAAATTTGCCCATCTCTGGTTTAAACAAACTCTTCCTGACAACCCTTCCGATCGAACCATCCTCAGACAAATAGATCATACGTAAAAGTTTGACAAAATCCAGGAATAGCCTCCAGAAATTTGCATACGCAAAATTTCGATAAAATCAGCAAACCTGTCCACGAACGACTTTCTACCAGATCTCGAAGATTTCGTATTCTCTCGTTCCACCGATCGAACAGGTGTCACAGGCCTCTGTACTTACATCGTTGGCTTCCGTTCGCCAACAAGTTCAGGTAGGGGGAGAACACAATGTTCCGTCGCCAGCAGGGTGAAAGTAAAGTAGACAATAGATATTCATTCGACGCCGTTTTATAAGACGAGAAAATCGATCATCGATCATCATCCAGCGATTTACCAGGCTTAGTTGCTCCCCCACCGACACATTTCGCCTTCCATCCCCCGCGGGTTCTTCTCGTGAAATTTTATCGTTCCTCGAATCACCCGACGCGGGGCGAGTCACTGATCCGAGAGTAGTTTATTGGCAACCGTAAGTCTCGGGCCGAGGAGACGTCCACGTCGGGTTTACCGACTCCTGATTATTTCCGGCGATACATTCGCGGAGCGATCGGCGGACGCGCCCGCGTCGATTACGCGGCTGGCTCGATTTTATCGTGATAAATTTATTCGCGTTTCCGATCCGATCCGATCCGAACCGGCAACCGGTTCGCCCGGGTACGATGCTCGACGTGATCGAGCACGAGACTGAACGGGACAAGGCTGCAGGAGCAGAGCAACGGTTCAGACAAAACTGCCTGCGATCGTCTAATTACAGGGTGACAAAAATTAAACGCATTAAAGAACTTTTTCACCCTTTTTTTTTTTGTGAAAATTGAACTCTCTTAGTGAACGGGGGTGATAACTGTCGTCTCGGAAAGAAAGTTAACCCTTTCGAGACTATGGGCGACTGTAGTTACTCGCCACGTAGTAACGACCGTGTACATTAAACAGTTGTTAAACCGTTGAAATAGATTTAATATCGAACTTTATCGCGTTTATGTTTCTGGTGTACGTTTGTTTTGTTATGTAAAGACTATTTAGAATTTAATAGCTAAACATACGGAAGCATCGCCAACTTTTGTGTTGCTGTGAAATACGAGAACGGTTTATACAGCCATATCTCGTGTGATACGTTTCTCGGTAGATATGGCCGTACCGAAAGGGTTAACGCTATGGTGGTGTATTGCTACGAGACGAGCAATATTTATTTTAGCAGAATTTTGGCGAAATATTCTATTAAACACGATTGATTGAGAAAACACTGTTTATATAAAAAGTCCTTTAATAATAAAATGAAATCATGATAGAACATCGATGGTGAGACCTTCCTGGTTATAATTCTTCAGATTCAAATATTCCTCTTTCATTTTAATCCCCACTACAAATTAATTGAAAACTGACCCAAACCTACCCCCTCTGCCCTAGTCATACCTCACCTGACCAGTCCAGGATCAAATTCAATCAACTGAAAACATAATATATTTCTAATACGAACGCAGTCAACCTCTGAATTCTTCGATTACATAAAAGCTAGGTAACTCGTCGAATAGGCTCGTTGGCTTTTTTCATCGAGGCGACATTGTCGGACAGATTAGCTCGTCCGATCCGGGTAATTTAATTCGAATAACACCTTCGAGAGCACACGAGCAACGTGAACAGGCGTGTAATTATGCACGATCGCCACGTTTTCACGTTAACGTTCGTTCGTTCGCGCGCGTCCGATTTTTGTTATTCGAGGAACGGCCGGCGCGGCGCGTGTACCGATTCACAGAAATTAAGTCACTTTCGTTTCGGGCAGCCGAGCGGAATACTAATGACGCTCGGTTGCTCTCGTCTCGGGTGACGGGCCGTCCGAACGACCGACGTGTAATTTTGTTTTATAACAGTCATCCACTCCCGATCCGTGTCGAACACGCCGTGGTCTATCGTCGGGAGTACACGAACATACATAATCGTGCATCTAAACGAGACTGCGAGCCGTCGTTTCGGGAGTCAAGTAGGCCGACTGTCTACACTTGAAAAAGTATCATCGAAGAACGGTGCTAACAAGCACACTAATTGCCCCCTCGACCAGATCTCTCGGTACAAAATTGAATGCGCTCTTACGATAAAAAGTCTGAGTTGTACGTGTAATTTTCTATTCGCGCTTTCAATTCTAAGTAGTTCTTTGAGTCACGATATTAGATCTTTCCAGGAGACTCTTTATCCATCTTTAGACTCTTTTAGTATAGACATGATAAATGTGTTTCGGTACGTTTCTTATGTTTATGGTAACAATACACGGTGCGGAGCAAAATACGATGCACATGATACATGATTCACCAGGAAGGCTTTGAAACGAAAGACGCTCATAGAAGATGTACTGTACGCACTGCTAACAGAAATAATGGACATACTCGGTATATATTTATGAATATTGTAGCAATGTTTTGAGGCCCATAACATTCCACCAAATCAAAATTTAAGCAACCAAAAGACAGTCTCGAAAACCTTCGCAAGAACCCTTCGAAGCATCGCATGACCGAACGTTCCCAACGGTTCCGAACCGGTAGCCTCTAATTCAATTCACAATATTGCTCGAAGTTCGCGCAGGGTTTCCACGTACACATAACAGAAGTCCCCCCTGGGGCAAAACAACAGATTCGACGGGCAAAAACGACAGAAAGTCTGAGAGAACCTGTTGGTACAGCTCGGAACACACACACGGCCGTTCAAACAGCCGCTAAGCGATCGCCGTGGCACGCCTCTGGGGCAACGCGACTAAAACGTAAAGTATCGACTCACCGTGTTTGAAGCAGCTCTCGTTCCTGGGGGGCAGTCGAATGGGTTCACCCTTTCTTCATTCTTGATCACACACGCACAGCCGCGGTATCCTCCCCGACCACAATATAAAGAGAAAAAGAAAAACCCCCAGATAACCTCTATATCGTCCCACGCGAGAACACTCGAGGCAGCCGTTTGGATCACGGTTCGCGGATCACATGTGCCACTGATTGAAGGGTGTTCTTGTCCGGCACCTCGTGTTTCCCTTCGACAGACGAAATATCTTCTTGGATCCAGATCTGACAGGATCCCCCGAAGATCCTGGCCGATGGAATCGTACCGATTTCTTTCTATCTTTGTCAACCGAGGATCAATGTATAGGCAGGACACCACGAGACTCTTGCACGACGATGCTCAATTAGGCCGTCCTTATCGATCACAGATCGTTCCACGGATATCCCACACGATCGTTCAACGATCCCTCCGTGGTCACGTACCAGACAAGATCATCTAGGGGGAGGGGAAGGGGTGAATGGAAGAGCTCTTCTGGTGGCGGCGTTGATATCCGTCGATCGTTCAGGCTGATCGCGATCCACGGAGATCCACGGAGGCAGAGGCCACGTCGGGATCCACGTGCACGCGGTTCGACTACCGGTCGCGCTTTGAGGATCGGCTGATTGCGAGCAGCGTGGACTGCGAGGAACTCGAGTGGAAGTAGCCGAGCGCGAGGACGAGAGAGTAGGGGAGACCCGCGTGCTGCTGATGACCGGCAGCGGTAATACTGCTGAAACCACGTGTCGTCTCCCGCCCGAGGAATACCGGAGCAATTTCACGGGAACCGGTAACGTACCGCGACTCGAGGAGAACTATCGGTCTCTCTGACCTACGGGGAGTTATACACAAGGGAACAATATTTTGGAGCGGTGAGAGGGGGGAAGCTACGAAACCGAGTGGGGAAAGATAGTTCGATGCGTTGACCCTCTTGTTGATCGGATCCTTTTAAACGGTGATGGATTTACAGTGGGTAAAAACAGGATTTTTGCTTACGGTTTATAGTGGGTGATCAAATTATTAGGAACACTTGGAAGTACAGTAGAGCCTGCCGTATCCGTATTAATAGGGAGATAAAAATGGCCGGAAATTTAATCATTCGAGTGGAAATCAAGAAAATTGATACCTTGTATCGATATTTAAGGATCCCATATCTTTTTAGCTGCTAAATCGCATAAGTTTTTCAACAAAAATAATTGCGTAGGATTACATTCTTTTTGTGCCTGGAACCATCGATTTTTTGGATTAGTTAAGCTTTTCCTACTGGTGCTATTATCCGAGAAGTCTGCATGCAGCATATAATTTTCAATTTCATGCTTTTATTTTTTAAATCGATTTAAACATTCGCCAGACTCCGAACTAGACCATTTAAACGTAGTTAATCATCCAGAAACTCTATCTAATCACTCACAAACAGACGAATCGCCTGCCGAAATCCAATTTCCAGACCTCGTACAAACAGAAAGGAAAACTACTCCGCCTGGGGTAATTACGTTCAGTTCAGAGGAAAACAGCGCGTTCTCCTGTGTCGTTTTGTTTCCGATCTCGAACGACCGTGACGAAAAAAGAAACGCTTTATCAAGGTAGCGTTACGGCATCGTATACGAAATACCTTTCGAACGTATCGGGAGACCTGCAGTGCAAGAGAAAAACAGTGAGAGAAGAGGAAAAAGGAGAGTGGAAAAGAGAGGCGAAGAAAGGGGCGAGGGGCCGTTATACGACGTAAAGAGAAGATCGTAGATATATTTACGTATGTACGGTGCACGTATATCTACATACGTAACTGCCTACCAGTACGGTCCCTCTCGCCTTTGGGCGAAGTGGGTCGACCTCTTGGAGAACAGTCGAGGCCGACGGCCTCCTCTCTCGAGCTACCTGCCACGTCCGAACAACGTCTAGTCCTTGCGTCTCCTCCCTTTTGTGGACATTGGCCCGTGGACGCGATTATAATAGAGACTGACACGATGGGGATTGTGGCGGGGTTGGTATCCCATCACGTGGCGAAAATTGCCCGATGATGGGTGGGTTCCTCTCGGGACGGACAAGGCTCACGATCCATCCGGTGTTCCCACCTTGACAAATGGGCCCACTACCGTTCTCCTCCCAGTGAAACTTAATTGCAGGTGGTGCCGCTTGGGTCAGAGTGTTCCGTATCACTTTTTTTTACCTTCTGGTCCTTAATGCGTGTGCAACGCCGTAAGAAAGTTTTACGGGTGAAACGAGACGACAAATTTTAAGCAACGATAACTGACTACTTGCCGCAAAGATACATTACGGATTTATAAGAAGTCGAGGGAATGGTTGCATGTTTGTGAAAGTGACGAAGTACTTGAAACTTAATGACGACGTACCTTGAAACTTAAAGATTGCTTTACTAGATACAGGTTTTATGTACGCACAGGATTTATCGATGTACCTTTTAGGGATTGTTTTGGACAGATTTAACATTACCAACGCTTTCATCTCTGACGAAATTATTCACCAAAATGCGAATTTGACTTTGAAATTGAAACAAATTGATTAGAAAAGGGTGATAGAAGTTATGATAAGGAGAATGTATAAATAAAAATTGTACAAAAGTTTCGACACCTAATTGTTATTCCAGAAGTTTGTGAACGAATATACGAGTGACTGTATTATTAGGAAAAAGGCCTACTTGCAACCGGCGTTGGAGAACCTATTCTTCGTTGCTTTCCATGCCATCAACCTCTCTCCCCGACGAAAGTGTCTCCGAAATCGTCGATCTTTCATTTTCAGTGTCTCCTCTAGGTACACACGGATTACGATCCGAAAGTTTCGCACGAAAGCGGAAAGTATTCGGTGGAAGGTACTTTCCTCGTGGAGTTGACGAGGAAACAAGGGGACGTTTGTTGTAGAGAGCTTCGAGAAATGGACTCCGCTCGTATGGATAAGTGGAACGGTAGGTGGGACCGTGGAACATTTATACCATAGTTTGTTTAAGAATGTAATTTGTCCCGGCGACGTAGCCTGTTTCTGCATGCGAGTAAATACTATGTTTACTTGCCATTAATTAAGGTAACAACAAGCCTTGAGGAACATTAAGCACACCATCGCTGTGGTAAAATCTAACAAGAACACGGAAAGGAGAGTTTCTGGAGGAAAACGAAACCGAACCGAACCGACTGGCGGATAGCCTGTTAATATTCGTCGTTCGACGATTATTGTATGATAGTTTCCATACCAAGTATATTGTTGCAACACCACGAACAAACCGAGAACACCGGGCTACAGCTCTGGACGCCACTCTCACCAGTTTTTGAAGTTTTCGCTCTAGTTCACCGGTCTAACGAGCACGTCTTCCGTCAACCGGCAAGAAAAATTTTTGCTACGTCCTGTACACAACGTACGTGCCCCGTTTAATTGCTGCCCCGTTTGATCGCGCTTCGAAGCTCTGCCATCGAGCAACGTCTTCTCTCCCTCTAGACTTCCTAATAGACTTCGATTCCAGCTCGATTTGTTACATTGTTTTTCGAGGATTAGACGATGATAGAGATATCGATTCCTCGATGGAACGTCGACACGTGAGACTGTGGACACCAGAGGCGCAAGCAGATAATGCATCGTGTGTATCGAGCGCAGCCGGAAACACTCTACTCGCGAAATGCATTTCCTTTCTCGGCTCGTAATTGGTGCGTAAGCCGCAAAAATAATGGCCGATTTCAGTATACGCGTTACTCCGCGTTATTACCGAAGTTTCTTCGATGGTTATCCGACGCGAGAGAAATTTCGTTGTTTCGATAATCGATGGGGAATTCGTGCCTCTATTCGAACAAAAGTAGGTTACTGAAAAAACTTTTTGTCAGTCTCTAAGAATCGCCCTCGATGACGTCGTCATTCATTGGCAATGTTCTCAACATTTTCATGAAACTCCAGATTTTTAGGGAAGTTTTTTTCTATTTTCTACTGTGATTACGAAAGGGTCTAAGGAGAACAGTAATAAATGGAATAAATATTCCACGGTTAATAATAAGCGAGATGTGAGTTTTTTCTATGGTAAAAGAAATATGTTTCTTGAACTGTTAAATTTTGATTCTGGACCATTGGGTGTGGGGTTCGAAATTTTTCTGTTTCTCTCGAAACATCTTGTAACTTTGTTTACCGATGCGTTCGTACGGTCCGGTGAGAAACACCGCGTTAATTAAGAAGCCGCATTGTATTAAACGCGTCCACTAATTGCGAACGCGTGATCCAAGAGATATATCGCGATGAGCTAGATACAACTATAGAAAGAGAGAGAGATAGAGAGAAAGAGAAAAGCGTTATAGGAGAGGCTCGCATGGCGTCCCGCCGTGGATAAAAGTCCGGCGATTCAGAGTGGAAATGCCCGTAAACGCCTAATGAAACCGAGATTTTTTTTCCTCCGGGTGGTAAATGGGTAATTGACACGATTAATTAACCCCAATTCCTTCGAACGACTTCCACTAAACCGCGGTCTCTCTCTTCCTCGATGGAAGTTTCACTTGTAATCTCCTATTATCATCTTTCTGTTATAGAAACCTAACTGGCCAGGTGAATTACCGACTGTTAAACAGGGACATACCTCCGGGAGTAGAAATTGAGGATCCCCTAGATCATTCGTCTCTGTCTCGGTCTGGGGGTATTTCGTTGGATAAGAGTTCATCAAGAATCCTGATACATACTTGTTTTTCGGTTCATGTATAAATAAAAAACGATTGTTCAAAATTCATGTTCTGTACGAAATTCTGTCGCCTGGATACTAACAAATAACCTCTCCCCTACCCTCTTCTTTTCGCGTTGTGAAATCGAAAAAGATCGAAATTCGTGTTCGAGAGATGCATTTTCTTTTCACGGTACAATTGCAACGTATACATCGAGGCCGTCGTTGATTCCATTGTTTCCAGTCGGACAGCGCGGGCTCTGGCGGGACTCGTTTGAAATTGGAATTTCTCCTCGGGTCGACAATCGCTTTCTTTTTTACGGTGGCCCGTTTGTTTGTTCTTTCGTTTTTTCGTTCTTTCAATCTTTCGACCTTTCAATCTTTCGTTCTTTCGATCTTTCGTTCCATCGCTTGTTCGTTGTTTCATATATTCGTTCGTTCTTTCATCTGCTAGTCTGTTCATTCGTTCGTTCGACACTGCAGCTCACACGCGATCGATGCCATAGATCCCAGGCCAGTCCCGCTGCACCACCGATGCATCGCTTACGATCGCGTGACGTCGCAGTATTTTGTCACTAAGTTATCGAGCCTGGCCTTTTGTCGAACGGTTTCGAGTAGCATGCCGGATTAGGAGGGTCCTACTTGATCGAAGATTCCCGAGGAAGGATTACGTGTCCTCGGACACGCAAGAAGGATCGTACTTCTAACTGACTCATATTCCACCACCTCGATTCGACGCAATCGATTCTGTTCCGACGATGAAATCGTTACTGCAAGTTGGGAGAACTAACGGGATATGTTCAGTCGATCATAAAATTTATAGGCTTCATTGCATTCAATTCTTAGGTTTCAAGGACTATCCGGAATTACAGAATTACTTTTTGAAGGACAATTCCATTGTCAAAATGGCATTTTGAGTGGGATCATTCGAGGCTCCTTGTGATATAGTCCTTGATGACAATATTGAGATCCCAGGATGGACCTCGAAGGATCAATCAAGACCTCGAAGATCGCCTTGGAAGCAGTATCGTATGGACGACGGCAACAAATCTTATATTTTTACAAGTACAAGTTACTCTTGATTATTAGAATTTATCCAACAAGCATACATACTGCATCGTGAACATTGAAGAAAAGAAGGAGAATGCGCCTAGTCTGCGGAATGCACGATTGAAATTGGTTTCCGAGAAAGTGCATTTTGTCACGTGGACAGTTTTCGGAAGGGATCAATTCCAGGTAGAGGCTGGGACCGATGCCAACAGCCTTCAACGGAATCAAAGAATTCTCTCAGCTGAACGCCACTCAGCTCCGCGTACCGTGATTTTCTCAGGAAACGAACGAAGGCAAAAAGAATACTACAGATGCACATACACACGAATCTCTACGTTTAAACACAACGAAAATCTCCATACATTCAATTTCAAAGGTACATCGTTCACGACTGTCCAAACTGCCAATTGTTCAACGAACAAACCCCCCCGTCCGATCGTATCAATCTTCTTTCGTGTACCCTAATTTTCTCTCGCGAACCGACGACGTAGCATCGAACCGAGGCGAAATATGATCCAGGATTCATATCGCTGTGATACCATTTACCCGTGTAATTGTGTCACGATATTAGAGGGCATAAATCGCGAGGCCCAATCTCTCGGTCTGGGGCTTTGCATACGTTTAAAATACAATATAGGGGACCCTCTGCGGGGGACCATTTCGAATGCGCTGGGACCAGCAACGTGGGATGCACGTAGCCGATTAGCCGAACCGGAATTTACCACGCCACAGGGATGACTTAGAAGACCCTTCGCCTCTCACCCCCCACCAACCCCCTTTCGGACCCACGATTTCGTTACACGAATACTCGAAATTGCTGGTCGGCCTGGCCTCGTTAATCGCGGCTCGTTATAAGACCGCCACGCGGGCAATAAGAAAGAAAAAAAAAATGGCAGTCGTGGCGAACACCCGGGGATGGGGGCAAAGGACTCCTGAACGACACGCGGATTCGAGATCGATCTGCCTGGATGTACGATAATACTGGAGTATGTATTTTGTTAGTGTTTTTTTGTTAATTCTAAGGACGAAGAACTGTTCCATGAACAAGAGTATCTTGACCCGTGAGTCAATAATAACTACTAGTTTTTATGAATTATGTAGTAATTTATAGGATGCATCGAATGGGTAGAATTGTTTTTTAAACATCAAGGTGGCCTTTAGTTTTTTCAAGGTCTGTGCATCTTTGTTTCAATACCACGTTGTTGTCGATGAAATGACGAATTCAACGATCTATAGCATAGTGGTATTAAAAAACAGATGCACTGTCCTTGAAAAAACTCAAGGTCAAACGTAACACATGGATGACAGAAAAGGTGCTCTCCAGAAGCAGCATCAGCACCGCGATTTTGTACGAACAAAAATATTTCTTGTACATTTTGAACATATATACATTACAGAATTTCCAACTGATTTTCAATTTACTTCATTGTGTTCCCAGAAGAAATTCACAAAGGTACTGATGATTTTTGGGCGGTCAGGGTGGGCTAACCCTTAAGAACGGTCCTCGAATAAAAATAAAGCTGCACGAGAAACACTCGAGTAATCGTCCAAATTCTGGTCAATTGGACCGAGTTTCGGGGCACGAAGGAAGTGGTACGAGACACCATTCCAAACACTGGGCCCCCCCCGTCCCGAATTTTCGTCTGGTGCGCGCCCCTAATTGACGCGGCCCCGATGGCAGCTTTACGGTCGTTTAAAGGGGGATTTCCACGTATAACGAACACCGTTCCGTCGAGGTTTATGGATGAGGCGCAGTTAAATCGTTCCTCTGTACGAAACGCGCGGCTGTGAAACGATTCCGATCTCCGACGATGCCTTTCTTCCCTTTCCTTCGAAGAGACTCACTACGAAAGCCTCCTCGCCGCCGTTTTCGTCTATCCCGCGGCTGTTCCTTTCCTCCTTCGTCGAAGGAAGTGGGTTACTTGGACCACGGTCGAGTGCAGGGACAACGTCTTGTCATGGTGAATTGAATTTATTTGCATCGCCGTGTAATTGAGATTCGATATCGATCGCTCCCTACCCTCTCTCTCACTGCTTTCGTTACTCCTTCTGTCCTTCCCTGTGTTCCTTTGGCGGAGTGGACGGATAATTCGTTTGAAGGAAATCCACTTATCGATTCCTCTCTTCCCCTTTGCACGGTTCTATCCGCTTTGCCGTTTTATTTCGAAACGAAGTAAATACGTTACGTGCACACAGTACCGACCGTGGTCCCGTGAGTCTTTGCGAGAAATAGGACGATAAACCTTTCCAATATCGACGGTTTATTGTTATTGTTGTAGTTCACGCGCAGAGGTAAATATTAATCGAGGAATATCTTCCGATGCCAGTAAGTGGGTCATTCGGAGAGACAACGGCTCATCCCGCTAACGAATTGTATTTATTTACGAGCAACGAAGACACCGGGTCTTTGCAATGCCGATTTTATACCGGAGAAATATACGGTCCGGTCCGTTGGCGCGTTTACCACTACTGTTAGACTTTTACGCGCTGACTCATGAAAGACGCGCGAACACGACACTGCCCCGTAGGTAGGTCGTTTCTATCGATGCAATGAATCTTCGATATGGATTAAACTCGTGACGATTCAATTATAACCCGTTCGTTGTGGATGCAGCCGTCCGTCGTGAAAGACAACTGTAACTCGAGGGGATTTCCTTCTTCCTGGTTCGCGAAAACTAACTGTTGGTAACTGAATGTTAACACATCACATACCCCCTGTTATTTAGGTTCAGTAGCAGAGCTGGGCACTGTTGAAATAATATTCTTTGAAATATTATGTTATATAACTTGTTTTTTTTTTTTAGTAATTATTTCCATGCTCTCTTCATATTACTTCAAATATTATTTCAAATAATATCTTATTTAGTTTTTAATCATTTGAAATAATTCTTCGATATCAGGTGACTAGGTCTGAGTTTGGTATATTGATATTTTTCTGAAGAGTAACAACCCTCTTCCATCTCCCACACCAAATTTTAATACCCAATTCCTAATCGATGATCAGTGTAATAAGTCTTATCTGCCAACGAAACCATCGAAGAAACGCTCAAACGACTCCAGCGATAAGTGCTCTTCAGTGAATTATTCCAGTTCCTAGTCAGACACCAGAATTTACGCGACAGAATTGATCCAGCGAATCGTAGGTCATACTTTTATAGTTCATTGGATTGGTCTTGACCTAAAATACCACACCACGATGATAAAAAAAAAGTACATATCTGTACACTCAGTCGATTGCCATTCCAGTCTACACGCCACTTTAGAATGAGCATATGTATCCGTAACGCATGTTAGGTAACGCGTGAATCGAGGTTTCGGTCGGTGTGCAACGGGCATAAAACGTCCAACACGGTCGGCACGAACCGTAGCCCGGGGACTCTCTCTTCTTAATTATCGGCCACGTCCCCACGAGCATCTCCTTCTGGTTGTGTCTTCCCGTCCCTTCACGGCCGTGCACTTGCGTTTAATTGCTTCTCAAGGACAGAGAAACGACGGTACTGGCCAGGGACGACGATCTCGATCGATCTTCTCGTCTCAAACCGCGGCCTACGCGACGCTTCCTTCTTCTTTTGATAGCGATTCGACGAAGTGGGATGGTAGATGGAAGGGAGGGGGGAATCTGATGATTAAATTAGAGGCTTCTCTCAATTTTTCCCGGAATTACGGACGCCTTGTGTCCGATACGCCGCCGAACCCCTTTTGCCTCCACCCTCCTGACGGATCTCTGGATTTAAAACCTTAACAAACACGTACGCGCGTGCCCGTACGCCGGCAATAAATTTTAATTAACTCCCCGCGGAACGATGACCGCCTTCGCCACGGTCGTACGTCGTCTTTTGATACAATTAAAATTACAGTTACCCGGTGACGACGCGCGCGACGGTGAAGCGTTTTCTTTCGACCCGAGGTGGTTCGTTGCTGCCCCGAGGGGAATGCGATTTGTCGACGTTCGGGAATGCCGTGGGACGTTCGGTTTCTCGGAAAATCGACACCGCTACCGTCCCGTCATCCCACCTTATGGAACGTTTCACTCGAACGATCAAGAATCTCTTGAACATTGGTCACATAGAAAAAGAGATTTTCTTATTTTTTATCCCGAAGGATCGATCATATAAGATTAGATCAGATGAACCGTATTAGGAGATATAGAATTTAGATGTTACCCTATTAAGAGATACATATTATATATCCCTTAATAAAGGTGATATAGCCTCAAAACAACGTCCATGGAAGACACCTCGACCTATGAATTTATCAGGAAGATCATCGAACAGTACCTACTCACTGGTCCGTTGTTCCGGCTCGGTTCTAGGACTTTCGAGGTTCTTTTCCCAGCCTAGCATGCCAAACGGTCATATGTTAGGGACACGGGGATCAAGAACCACTATCCCTTGATGGGAGAAAAAAAAAAACGTCGCGGGGCAGCACGCGATAACGGTTGCCTGGGATCTTCGTACGTGTCACTGGGTCGCAATACACATTTTCTAGCGGCATTTTACTGGCTCCGCTCCGCGAGCTCCACGCGGTGCAAGGGAGGGGTGGGGATGGAATGATAATAAATACGACGAACAACATTTCCCGGCGGGGATATTAATTTGTCCCCACCTGGTGTGACTTGCTTCGCTCTTGGGACAAAAAGGGGCTCGTCGGGCAGATGGGATATTAAACCGAAGTTTGCCTCCTTTTTTTGCAGTGAAACCATGGTAAAGCGGGATTTCGTTAATGTATTTACTGGAATTACTTTATTAGCTAATTATTAATATCAGCAAACTAGTATTTCACTTTGACTCTAAGAAAACGTATAATATTTCTGTTTGTTGAATCCATTTTGATATCGTCACCACGACTCTGACTCGATGTTACAAGGTTAAGGGGTTGGGAATATGCATGTGGCCGAATGAAAGATTTACAAGAACGACACATGAACGAATCTGTCCAGGATTTTACAGATTCGTGCAAGTAATGTAAAACCTAAGGTTGCATTAAGCACAACAAGCAATGAATGAAGTCATAGAACGGGACAAGCGACAAGGAACGAGGAAGTATACTTTTTCCGTGAACCGTGGATCCGTATGCATCGATCGCCTTTGAATTCACGCGAGTTGCCCGGACCTCTTCTTTTTTTTTTCTTGCTCGACGATGCGTCCTGGAAATAATATCACCAGTCGGCTAAGTGTTGACCACATGAGCGAAAAGGACCTGTCCGCAATTAAAGCCGCGCTCGGGATTTATCATCGGCCGGCCAATTAAAAAGCGGGAAACGAGAAAACGCGCTCCGTTCCGTTCTGTAAAGTCGCGTTGGCCCAGTAAGGATCTCCGGGGCAACATTCGGCTGTAAAATCACCATTCGTTCCGTGCAACTGTCTCTCGTTCTCTTTATCTTTCCGTCTTTCTCTGTTGCGGCGCGCTCGAATCCAACGATTTATCGGGGCACCCAGCGACGCTGGCCGTGTGTGTGGCAAGCATTTCGAACGAAACGGCCCGAGCCACGAACCACGCGTGCACTGATATATTCGTGACTCGAGGATTCGATGTTCCTCGCTGAAATACGGCGGAGCCGGACACAATTCGACCCTCTTTTTCTCCTCTTCCCTGCACGCCGTTAAACAAAACGTGCGCCTGCGTTCCATGGGAGAGCATATGTAAAATGTTATGTAACGTCGCGAAACGCTGGATAACGATCGGTCTTACTATACCAAGCGACCACCATCTTTCTTCTTTTCGTGGTGGAATGGGGGAGACGACCTTGAACCACTAAGTCGTTTCCGTTTCGATTCAGGTGTCTTTTTACCGTTGGTATAACGGATTCCTTCTGATAACAGAATTATAATGCATTCGAACTACAGTAGTGCTTAATTGTCGCAGGCTCACGTCAACGTACGCGATCTTGAACGACCGAAAATCATTCAATTTTTACTTGCGAATCTCGACCCTCGATTACGAGAATTATCCGAACTTTTCCGGTATCCGAACTACAGTAGTGCCCGCTTAATTGACGTAGGTTTTACGTTCGCTCCATCTGGACACAGTTCCAGGAATCGGTGGGGATAGCTCCGAGTCAATTAACCGGGGCAAAAATGCGTCTATTAAACGGGGACTATCGGAGCCTCCTTTTTCGCGTGTGCAAGCACCGTAAGTGTTAAAGTGGATAATTGTGTTGTCTTATTAACGAATCCACGGGGCTGTCACTTCCTTCGCGCTATTGTTGCCAACGAGGGAATTATGTAAAAGTCCAGTAATTTCGCTAATCACGAGATCGGCAGCGCGAAAAAAAAGGGACTAAAGTGATTCGCGATGCGACACGGGATTTCGTAATAGAACGACAAAAGGAAACGTAGGAAAAAGAAAGGAAGAAAAACGAAGGAAGTAGAGGTTGCCATTGTTTTACCACACGGGCAGTGTTCTCGATGCGACACGAGCGTGCATGCGCGTGCGTGCGTAGCTTTTTCGAGCGTGGAAGACAATAGGCGACGACTGTTGTGGATAATCACGACCTTCTTGTGGATCGGTTGAGAAGACCTCGAAAACATTGAACACCCATGAAATGTGATTTTTATTTACACAAGCGAGCTTCTTTTATTCCTATAGCAGACCTGGCGAACCTATGACACGTTCGAAAATATGATGAAATTAATAAATAATTGATATCGATTCTATACACCAAAGTTTATGACAAGTTATGAGTTCATCCTTATGATATTCTATGTTAATTTTCAAAATTGTGTCAAATAAAATTCGACAATAATTACTTTTTAATTAAATTTCTGCCCCATTAAAAATTGTCCGACACGTCGGTAACTCGATAAATATTATTTATACATTTTTCATACGCGCACATAAAAACGGTTCGCCGCCACTGTTCTATAGCCATCGGTCTGCCTATACCGAGAAATTGTTTCTTTAACTCGAACAGCGTCTTTAAAACCGCAATTGCAGCCGCTCTTTGCAATACTACCAGAGAAAGTCCGTTGCGGTTGAACCTCGATTGTCTTAAAGTTTCCCCTGATTCACGGTTAAAGCGACTCGACCGAGATCACCTCGCCCTGAATTAGATAATCGGAGGCTTAAAGCCGGCCCTTTCACCGGAACGACTAAAATCAATGGGGATTCGTGGATCGTTATCTGTCTTCCCACGCACAAGTTCGCAATCAGCTTTCCCTGTGACCGGTGTTCTCACGGCGCGATTAAAATCACTATAAAAATTAATTCCCGACCATGTAAATCGGTTATCTTCGTGATAGAAACGCGGTTTAACTATCGCGAATCCAGTTCGAGTATAACGCATCAATGTGTTTCTTTCGAAGCTTTCATTTCGAAACAATGGAGACTCTGATGCGTTGTTGAATACACAAGCAAAGTTACATATGTCTTAAATAAGAGGGAAAATTAAAACTTTTTTTTGTTGTATGCAGAATTGGGTAACTTTATGTTGGTAAACTGTAAACGATCAGAGATGATAAAAGCAAAGCGTAGAAATACAGTCTATTGTTTTATAATGGAAGTGTTTATATTGGAGCAGCGAGCAGAGCAATGCTTATTATATGTGTGATGAACGATAAAAGCAACGAGAAACAAATATTTCTTTTTCTTCGCTGTTATTACAGAAGGGTTAAATAATCCATTACAATCTGAGTGACCTCGAAATGGATCCCTTTCGAAAGGCGAAGAAATGTCTATAACCGTCTATAAATCCGTCCTATCGTGACATACCCTTTTGATATTCTAAGTAGATTCGACCAGTCTCCTGATCAGACAGTCCGACCTCACCAGTTCTCTCGAGGTTTACAATCGCTATTTATTTACAGACATCAAGACACTTTCCGTTTCCGAACAGACGATCTAGAACGTTCCCCCTCATCCACTGAAACGTTCCTACAGAATTACAATCCTTGAAACAACCGTACTATCCGCCCAATTGCGCCACCGAAACGGCCTGTCTGTCTCTGTTCGCGTGCAACGATGCAATTTCGGGGATGACAGCGATAACTGCTGCTCGTTGAACGAAATCTCCCTGGCCCCTCAGGTGAGCAGTTACCATTCTCCACCGCAGATTGTTAGTCGTGTTCGCGCGTGAGAAAAGGAGAATCGCGTAGAAAGAGGTAAACGTTTTTGCAGGTCTTCGAAACACGTTTGGGAATCTCCTAATTCCACAGTGCGTCTGTTAAATAATTCTGCGGCGTGGTCTTGCGCGTTTCGAGCCGGGGAACCGATTTAACACTAGAACTACCAAACCCATCAAAATTACGGATTGCAAGTTTCATATTTCAAAATGACTGAAATTATAATAGTGTTTTAGGTGAAATTTACATTGACTGCCAATTTACTACACATTTTTTGCTCTACTATGTTACGTGAAAGTGTACTATATATTGAGTATATTTTTAAAATGGAACCATATATTTCTCACCCCCTTAAATCGGTCCTATGAGCCTCTATGCAGTCTCGTAAAACGATTTGAAATGCTAAGCAGCGTCGGGATTACAATAAGAAGCCGCTACCAGCCGTCTGGTAGCAGCAATTTCGTTCGTAGTCAGGCTCGTGCTGCTCCTGAATGAACGGACGACAGTCGCGGGCGAAACGAAAGCCTCTGCCGTTGCGTTTGCATCGGCGCGTGTGAGTTAGCATAATGATAGAGACAATGGACAACAGCGGTGAAAGTTTCCACTCACAGACGAGATACAGAGGCATCATACGTCTCGGGAATATGCGCGTCGTGAACGAAAATCTTTGTCCCGGGGCAATACTCGTTGATATTATCGTCGAGTGGTATGATTTTCGCAACGAATAAGACAGTGTACAGAGAAATCAAATACCAATTAATTACTGATTGCCCCTTTAAATACTTCCCTCTGAGCTACTTTGCTACTTTCGGTGAAAGCAAACATGCGTGGGTAAAAAATTATTCGTACACCGAAGGTTTGCCATTGGTAAAATATCTTAGAAAACTTCGTCGGATTATTTACACTGTGAAAAGGAGAAGGCGAAGAGTCTAGATGTAGATATCTGGCGTTCAGAGTGTCGAAATTTCCGTGAAACAGGGCATCGGGCAGAGTGCAAGCGAGAATCCCCTGGTCCCATCTAAAAGGCATCAGACCGCGTGTTTCACCATCGACGCACGGATTTATCGTCCCCGGAGGATCGCAGCGGCGGAGCCAAGAAGAGGAGGCTCGTAAGTTCTCGCCGAAAGCTCGCCTCGAAGCCAGATATATATTTCTCCGTTGATCCCGTGACACGCTCACAATATACAGTTACGAAAGTTGCGTAACAGGAGAGGGTCCGAGAGGATCGCGGTGTCGCGTTGTAAATATAAAAAAAAATAACGGTACACCGAGTATATATATATAGGTATATATACATACATATAAATGTATATACACGTGGACAATGTTCTGTTGGCTTGGGCCCTCGTTATCGCGAAGCACTGAGTCGATACTCTAGTCCGGTGGTTAATTAACGGCCGGCTTTTTGGATTACGCCGCCGGAACACACCCCGTCCTCGTATATTCGATAGGAGGCGTTGAAACCACGCAGCGATTAATCCTTCGACGGGACTTTGACAGAGACGACGAAGAATATGCCCCTTTGGCCGCGGATAAAATTGTTTTCTAACCAGCCTTTGCTCTCGAGGGTATAGCGATTTTGATTGGGAACACAGAACCTCTGATAATGGTAAACTAACACTAGGGGAGGGGTGAATTGGAAACATTTTTTTTTTAAAGTGAAAAATACGTCTTTTGACATTTCTATATTTGATTTTGTTTGTACGAACTTTTATGAAAAAGTCATAATAGTGTCTCAGAATTAAGAGTTCAAAGTGACTATACAACTTTTGCCAGAATATAATTTAGACTAGTACCCTGTCGTCGGGGTGAAATGCGCACATCATATACAATAAATAGCATTAATATGATTGATTTTCATTAATCTCTGTTGAATGATCATCAACTGAGAAATTAAGGCACTCGACGATCCATCGCCAGACGAGAATAAGATCCGAGAATTGTCGTATCAGGGGTCAATTAAAGGAAACTTTCCTTGCTAATGGTGAAGAGAAAGAGAGGGGGGATGGAAGAATAATTACAAGCACGTTTACCAGCTGCTATATAATTCCGAATCTGTAACTCACGATTGGTAATTTCCACGAGACGAGCCGGTTAACCGCAAGGTTTCACTGGAGAATCAATGTTATTTCAGATACCAAGGAGCACCGGTCGGGTATCGCTTGACACGAATTATTACTCGGTCGCATCGGGGCCGTCCAAGAAACCCAAATTTTCTTGACTGTCTTTCAATCGACTCCGCGGACTCCACTCCCGTTTGTCGAGAAAGTTTCACAACAGGTCGCGGTTCCCGCGAAATTGGGTTCCCGCCATGGGAGCATAATTACTCGAGGAGTATCGAGACACGATGTGTCCCCGGCTACGTGACACCTGACGAATATCTCATTCGTATCGCGTGCAACGAGACGTAATTGTGTTTCGCCGTCGTGCATTGGATTGAAATGTTCTGTTCGACGATCGAAACCACTCGCTGAGTATTATAAGCTAGGGATAAACCGATACCGACAAAGTATCGATACTTTTACTCATAACTTGAACCGAAAAAAAGTATCGATATCTACTTACACTGTATCGCAACCGAAAGAATTGATACCAAATATACTGGATACCGAAACGAAAGTATTGATTATTTACTTGTATTTAATACCCTAATTATACCGAGTTCCCGTTCGATTCAGCGGAATTCACGGGGATGTAAATACATGGCATTAACACGGAGAATAAAACATCATTGAAGAATTACCGATACTCCTCCTAAATGTTGCACCTACCATGATTAATGGGATCAATTCTGTTATATGTATGATTAAATAACGCAAGTTAAAAAGGGTTTACGTATTCCTTTCGATACCCTCCGAATCGTATACAAAGACTGAAGCAAATATACATATATTCAGACACTCCTTTAAATGTCGCGGAGCCGGCTGAGCAAGTCTTTTCAGCCCCTCTTCAGAGAAGACACTCAACGTGAAAGGCGGGTTTCGAGATAAGAGAAACGCCGAGTATTCGTAACTCGGAGGAATCGATTTTATGGAAATACGTTTGTTAGCGTATCCCCATTGTTTGCACTCGCTAATTTCCGTGCCGTGTTCGACCGGTGTTTCGTCGTTTCGCGCGGTGATATTAACACCCATGTGGCTCATCCGAGCCGTCCCCGTTTCATGGTTCGTACATACCACCCCCCGCGTTTCTTAACTGAATTCCATTTTTAAAAAAAAAATCTAGTTAAATTCAGTTAAAGAATGCAAATTCGCCATAATATAAAGGAAATTCAACCGAGGAAACAACATTCTTTCAAGTCTTAACTTCGAAACTGTGAGAAAACTCGAATAACGAGTTAGACTCGTCATCTTGCATTTACGTAAAACAAGTGCATGATCAGTCTCAGTCGTAAAATGTACCCAAGGGGTTAACCTTCGTAAACTTTAAATTCAATTTTCTCAGTTTAGAAACTAGTTGAGATAGAACAATTAAGAACTAGAGCGACGATACGCCGGATACGAAATGTCGAGCGTCCTTTCGATTCCCTTCCGCCTCGATCGCGAGTTCCTCCTCTCGGTTTCTACGCTCGTATATTCCGCGAGTACGTTGCGTACACACGGGGGAAAATGGCGATCGTTGAGACACCATGGACATTTTTTAAATCTTGGACATTAACACATCCCGTAACCACTATTTTAAATATAATTTCCTAACGGTGAAACTACGTTCAGAAAACAATTTCTAATTTCGTGTTAACACAATATCTTTAAAAAATGTATACCTATCACAGAAATTTGTCAGTATAAGTGTCTGATACTGTGAAAATTTCAGACTAATTGATACATTTGCTCATGAGTTACACGACCATAACAATGACTGAACCTATCATTTCTAAACACACTGTATTAATGAACAAGGAACATCGTATAAACTTGAAAAATATCGATGTAAAATCTACGCAAATTAAATCTTGTTCCTCCGATACTTTCGTTACTCTGTTCGTCTGGCAATTTTCCAGAGCTAATCTCCAGACTCTGAATGATGCAATTCAGTACGATTGTGGCCCGGATCCTTCGTCCATCCCGCGAGCCAACTTCAATCAGCTTTACTATCCAGGTCATCGGCTGGTCTCTCCTTCTCCCTGAATCTAATTCTCGATAACTGCCGCCCCGTCAATTTTCCCGCCTCTCGACGCAACCATCATCTTTCCTCGGAGATTCCATTCGATCGCCGTTCGACGCGTAGTCGGGCTCGATTGACCCCGTTGGTCGAGTACACAGACGACAAAAACAGAGTCTCACCACGGTAAATTAGAGTACGTACATCCAATTCACTCAATAGTTCTACGTATACAGATGCATCGCGTGACCTGCTACCCTCGTCGAACAATCAATTACCGTTCGAGGTTCGCGCCAAGGCACCGAGGATGGAACACTGACGTGCAAACTCGACTTCCGCTGGGGGAAAATGTGACGTAGGGGGAAAGTTCCTCCTACCACTCTCGGTAGTTATTCCCACCATTGGGTGGTCCCCTTTTGGAACCAATCAAAAAGAGTAACCAGAAGCTAAGCAGAGGCTTCGAGGAAAAAACAAATTTATGAGGGGCTGAAAATCTTTATTCCAAATTAACATTTATTTCAGTACTTGAAATAAATTTACCAAATGATAGGAGGGCCTTCCCCTACGTCACTTTTTCCCCCTAGTGGAAGCCAAGTTTGCTCGTGGGTGTAGCTACCTAGTCTTTCCTATTCCTGGAAACGAATTCGATCTCGTGGGCGTTCACGAGTTCCATTAGCGTGTTGCCCGGGCCCGAATCAACGACCACAACGAGACAATGCATTTCCGCTAATAATAGTCGAAGAACGAGGCTCGTAGATTAAAGGGCGACGAGCGTTGCTCCGGCGGTACAGAGACCCCGTTCGGTGTCCCATATCGAGACGACGATGGTAGCTCGATCGAGCTCTCGACGCCGCTATGAAATTATGATAATGATCCACGATGATTCGTGGATCAATTCGACAAGGGTGTCCGCAAGGAAAGATCTAGGCCGGCGGTTGTATCATCAAGGACATCGCGATATTCGTCCGTCATTTTGTTTCGTGCACTTTCACGTGCCACGGCTAGAAGCTCGTTAAAATCGAATTTCCGTGCTCCGACACTTCCACTTTTCACGAAAATCTCGCGATACGTGCGTATACGGGTGTCCCCTAATGCGGCCACGAGTAATCATACTGAGTGGTCATTATCATCGACGACAACGGCAAACGAAATGGCCGCGATGACGGTGCGCGCGGAAACAAGATGGTGGTGGAGCTCTGTCGTTCGCAAACGGTGTTTTTCGTGGCAGCCTCGAAATCCACGGCGTGATGGACAGAGGCGATAAAGTAGGTAAGTAGGCGGCGGAGAGATATCGCCCGGTCGTTTTGTAATAATCAATAGATTGTTTCGTTTCCTTTTTTGTTCCTCCTCTCGCCGGCTAATGCGAGCCGCTCTGCGGTTTCGCCTTCTCACGCCTGCCGGACGTTGCAAATCGGTTGCGGGGATTTTACGCTGGAGTCTTGGAAATTGAATCGCGAAACTAGCCGCGTGAATATTAGGCAGGCCTCGAGCATCCGCTCGATCGACTGCCCGATCAATGTCTTTCTCGATACTCGCGATTTTAGAGCATTAAGTTAGTCCACCCTGACCATTTGAAATTCGTAGGTAAGGGAAACCATCAAACCTTAAAACTTCGAACATATTGGGCCAGATTTTTCAAATAAGACTTTCTTTAATATAACCCGTTTGGTACTTTTATCCCTACCCCTAGGGACGATCGTAGGATCGTAACTAAATTGAAAAAAAAAAGCAGTTAATAAAAAATATGCTCTTATATATAAATACAAATGTAAAAATAAACGTAACATAAACTTTGAAAATTTAGAAAAATGCAACAACTAATGTTGTACAAATACTTTTTTTCCTCCCACTTGTAGATTATATAACGATCGCGAAACAGACTGTGCAGATTTTATAGAAATTCCGATCTATAATGCATATCCCCTGTTCAAAACGAAACGACTTGATATATCCCGCCCATGTCTCGAGTAATTCAATATGTCTCGGTAAACGACGTCAAGCTGGAAGATTCAACGTGGAAGGCGAGCGAACGGAACTCCAATATCCAAAGTGCATCTAAGGGATTATGGGGTAGTAAGAGGAGAAGGACGCGATTCAATGTTCCCATCGATCTTCCTCGAGGGACCGGATGGAAGAAAACACTCTCCAATATTGCGCGACAGAAAATCCGCCTTGTGTGTGTTTCGTTTCCAAACAAAAGCCCTCTCCCCCTCCTATATCGGACGAAGGACACAAGCTGTTGTTCGGAGACTGTTACTGTCAAGCAGTGTGAGGCCCCAACAAAAATATTTAGTATTACCTTATACAGAAAACAGGCACCAAATAAAAAAAATGTACTATATTCTTATTTGCTTGGGTTTCACTCTATAAAGGCCAAATTACGACATTACTACCTTATTAGTTAAACATCCGACCGTTTGAATATCCTGACAATTCCATTGTTATGTTCTAAGTTTTAATGTAATTCCTCCGCTTGTTTTCATTTTCCATAGGCTAATGCCACTCGAATTCTGTGAGTATGGGATGAGGGAGGAAAAAAGAGAAATCACACTTGTTTCACTGAATGTGATTTTTTTGGGGGGAGGGGGTGATAATAGTCGTGGAAGAGAAAAATATTGAACTTATATGTCTTCCATGTTACTATTGTTGTTATTATTATTATTCGGAAGAAAGAAAGTACTAGATCTAGTACTAAACGTACTAGAGTACTAAAAATTTTTAAAAAGTACTAGTGGTGGTCACACTAAACGATTCGCTAGTTGCTAGTCTTTTTTCCCACCTCAGTATTAGGGCCAATGTTCTAAGGGCGACTCCGTAACAAGTCGCGTTCGTTTCTGAGAATCAAATGAATCATTCCGCGCGCGCTTCCTGCACGGGCAGCTTTTAATCAAACTTTCCAGCGAAAGAACGATCGTTGTCGGGCGGCGGCTCGCGCGAGCAGAGCCCCCAAGAAATGGGGCGAGAACAGTTTAATGGTGAACAGGTACAAAATTTCTCCCATTAAAGTGAAATTCCGCATAACGGGCTACACAATCGATACACGCGTTCGTCTGTTTTAATCAGCCCGGGGGAAACGAGCGTGGCTCTGCAGCTAGACCCCGCGAATCTTTCTGAAGCTGCGTCTACACTATGCAACATAGCACGTTATATAGCAATGTTATAAAACTTGTTAGAAAAACAGAAAGACAATTTTGATATAAAATGGTATTACATAATATCATTCGTGTTATATAGCAAGTTATATGTTATCCATCAAGTATGAAGTGATTATTAATAATGAGATGCAAAATGTTATACGAATTTATCGCAGACTTGTCCAAAAGGTATAATCTTGATAGAAATAATAAGGACATAATAATAGCAGAGTTATATAACAATTTGTTACATAAAACTGTTCTGCTATATAGTGTAGACGTAGCTTAAGAATACCCGATACAGGACGGTACACGTGAAGTACATCGCAAGGGGATTCTGAGAATTGGACCGAATGAAATATTGTAATCGAGAGCATGTACTGCTAAATATTTTATTGTACTCAACTTTGAGAACAATCTTAGGCTTGTGTCGATCTTGTAGAGACTTTAAGGACATCCCACAAAGCGTTCATGAATGCGTGAAACGGCACAGTATAATGTAGCTTCGCTCCCCAGAGGTAAGAGTAACATCTTCAATCTTGAGTTCCAAATTAGAATGATGGAATACGTGTGAACATATCAAGGATGAACGTTTTACTCTTACGTCGAGCGATATACAAAAGGGAAACGGAAAGTGAAACAATAATTTGGTGCGCGACGGATAGTGAAGTGGGTGGAAAACAAGGAAAGCTGGATTCTGGCAAAGACCGGTGCAGAACTGAACAAAAAAGGGCACAGCTTTCCTCGTCACCCAAAGGGGTACTGTGCCGAGAACGCGTTCCCGTTTTTTTACATGGCGGGGATCCCCAGGAGGCCTACACCATGCCACACGGTTTCTGGCCCCGTGTGGAGAACACAAGTAGGACAGATAGATTAGAAGTAGAAACAAAATAAAAATAGAACAAGGTGGCGACAAGAGAAGTGTATAAATCCTTAAGCAGTCAGTCTCGTGGATGTATGCCAATCTCGTAAGAAGTTCATCTTTCTGATAGGAAGTCTATGGGTTTTGTTTTTTTGTTTTTTTTTTTGCGGGCCACGGACGATATCGGGGAGAAGGGTGTGTGTGTGTGTGTGTGTGTGTGTGCGTGTAACGCGGGCCCCAACCACCCGTGTCGAATACCGACAAACAGAATACCGTCGTCGATTGAACCGAGGTGAAAGTACGTATCCGCGACGCATGGTGCAACTAACAACCGCGCGTCGCATCGGTTCGTCGCGTATTTTTCCAGACGTGTTTCTGTTCTGTTACGTGCCCACGTGTGCACCTGTCTGCACTTTCTACGGTGCATCGTTTGAATCCCTAATCGAACCGATCGAAATGAATGGAAATCGTCCAACAAAAGTAGGAGAAACACACGGCTCTTTGCATCGTTCGATTTGTCGTTATTCGAAACGAACGATCGTACGCCGAGAGAACAAACTGACACGCGCGGGATGGATGGAGGAAACTCTAGGTAGAAACGGAAAAAGGCATTGCACTCTGTCGCGATATGTATGTGAATACGACGCCTTAATTTCAAAACCGATGCCCCCCCCCCCTTCTGCCCCGAGATCATCCGTGGTGATTGTTTTTGTGAAGGAACTTATCAGCTAAACACCAGCGGGTCACTGGTGGTGTGCCTTACTGTACTAATCACTTAACCGAGACTACCTTTCTCGTGTAATACCTCTCCGATGGGAAACCGAAATCGAATTGGTAACCGACGGTGCCACGAATAAAACACGTACGAGCCCGAGGTGCCGCGGACACACCGATCACCGGAACTCAAATGTGGCCACGTTACGGGGACAGGATCTTTTATACCCTGGATATTATTGATTTTCGACGCGGATGGCCAGGCCGGGGAACTACACGTGCGCAAGTCCTTCGTCGCTGCGCAGAGCCCGTCGCGTTTGGCCGAGCGTGGAAAAAATAATTTCGAAAGAGAGGGGAACGTCCCAAGATAGTCGTTTTTGGCGCACGATATACTGTCCGACTGTCGTGGGTAATGATGGAGGATGAGAAACGCGGTGTCCCCGGGGGAATGAGTCGTGATTGGTCTTGTTGTTTTGGGGCATTTTGACGACGCTTTTACATAATCTTTTGTACAGATCTAGTACGAAGGCTTAGTGTTTTTAACAGTGCATAATTATGAATAAACGAAGTTGAGGGAAATACATAAATATTAAATTTTCCAGACAGTCTACTATCTGCTACAACATAATTAATTCTAATTTAGAGTAGTGTACTGCCTCGTCGGTGGAACTACTGAATTAAATGTAACGATGACGTAGAGATTTAGTGATTGAATAAATAATTTTCCGGTGATATATTAATTTTTCATTAGTTACCGTGCAATTCTGTTGTCACAAAAAGTACTCTTTTTAATCAAATTTCTGACTGCTTTAACATCTGGAGGTAAAAACGAGATCTGTATGGTCCAAGAAACTGTGGTTACGTTTGCGCATACCTTATACATATTAAGAATTTAAAAGCGTGGATGCAACAAGTATACTATACATTTGAGAAATCTCTCCTACTGTACACATTGTATCACTGATTATTGACATAAATATGTACATAAAGTAGTATAGTTTAAATGATTTTTTATCACAGGGACAAGAACTACAGCAGACGCTCGATAATTGCCGATTCGTTAATTGATCACTGGGAACACACCTCGCTCACACGTATTCCTCACACATGTGTGCGCACCCCACACGGTCACCAAACACGTCCAGGAAGCAATACATACGGTGTCGCATTTAACTCGCATACTACTTATTACAGAAAGTGCCCTTGCGCGGTGTATATAGTATATATTATACTGTCTTAATAAAATACTTGAATGTTTTTAGATATTTGTAGTAATAATCAACTACAATTCCTATCATGCTTAATTCATATTCAATGTAAGTAGCTATTAGTTCTATCAACAGACTAAACTTCAACATCTATCAAACTCTCACAATTAGTCTTATTACAATCACCTTAAATCTTTGAACGCTCGCGCCGAACACACATACAACAACCTAAATTAATCGCAACGCAGAAACATACGTCCAAACGGAGGGGATTATCGGAATAGAGTCACCATTCATCAAGTCGTTCACACACCGAATACCAAGCTATTATTAAGTGTAAACTACAGCAGATACGTATGAACATACTTTGTTATAAGTTTACTCAATGAGCATATGTAATTTAATTAAAAATTCATATCATCTTGTATTCCAGAAATAAATCTCAACAGAGATTTTAAATGTTAATAAAAAATCAAATGAAAATATATATGTATACATTTATATATACACATGTGACTGTATGAACGTGTAAAATGAGAACAAAATGTAAAAAGCGCCTTATACTAACGCCTTAGCGCCGTATACTAAGTCCGTGTAAAGAACTCGCGAGCAAAGTGAACTAATAATAGCTTGATCGCAGCCATTGGCTAGGTATTATACGCGTTCTGCAAAACTTTATCGAATACCAATTGGCCAGGTCTCACCACGTGGAGGTTGCTGCGAATGGAGACACGAGGAAGATGGACGGAATCACAAGTTCAACGTCCATCAACCTTTTACAATTAGTCTCGTTATAATCGACTTAAATCTTAAGACGCTCGCAACGAACGCGCACGGACACACATACATAACAACTTAAATTAATCGCAACGAAGAAACATACGTTCAAACGAAGGGGATTATCAGAATAAAGTCACCATTCATCATGTCGTTCACGCACCGAATACCAAGCTATTATTAAGTGTAAACTACAGTAGATATGTATGAACACACTTTGTTATAAGTTTACTCAATGAGCATACGTAATGCAATTAAAATTTTATATCATCTTGAAATGCAGAAATCAATCTCAACAGAGATTTTAAATGGTAATAAAAAATAAAATAAAAAATATATATATATTTGAACATGTGACTGTATGAACGTGTATACTAAGAGCAAAATGTAAAGAGTTTGCGATTCAAAACATGCCTTCAAAAACTGGCTACAAAAGAGCCCCCTAAATCCCTCCTGGCTATTATACTCTATGTAGCTACGCCAGACAAAGGCAAAACGACTTAAATCTTAGTACGCTCGCAACGAACACACGCACACACACACATAACAACTTAAATTAATCGCAACGCACAAACACACGTTCAAACGAAGGGGCTTATCGGAATAGAGTTACCACTCATCATATCGTTCACACACCGAATACCAAGCTATTATTAAGTGTAAACTACAGTAGACATAAATGAACGTACTATGTTATAAGTTTACTCAATGAGCATATGTAATGTAATTAAAATATTATATCATCTTGTATTGTAGAAATGAATCCCAACGGGGATTTTAAATGTTAATGAAAGATCAAACAAAACAAAAAAATATATACATATATATATATGAACATGTGACTATGAATGTGTAAACTGAGAGCAAAATGTAAAGAATATGCGATTCAAAACGTGCCTTCAAAAACCTGGTTACAAAAACCCCTTAAATCCCCCCTGGCTATTTGGTGAATGACTCGACCGATTAAAGCCCAAGCGACCAACCAAAGCGTATGCCGGAGCCAATAATGGACACCGATCTGCGATGGGAGAAGCTGAGACCGTAACCGTCTCCGCTGTAGGGCACCAATCTCCCGAGAGGCGATTAACAGATGTGGCACGATTATCTTTCAATCCAAATATACTTAGGCAGCTACGCCAGGGAAGGCAAAACGCGACCGATGTCTGAATTCTCCGGAGAATCCAGAGGGATCGGTAAACAGCCTTAGTATACCTACACGCTTTAGCGCCGTATACTAAGTCCGTGTAAAGAACTCGCGAGCAAAATGAACTAATAATAGCTTGTTCGCAGCCATTGGCTAGGTATATATATCGAATACCGATTGCCCAGGTCTCACCACGTGGAGGTTGCTGCGAATGGAGACCCGAGGAAGATGGACGGAATCACATGTTCAACGTCTATCAACCTGTTACAATTAGTCTCGTTACAATCAACTTAAATCTTAGTACGCTCGCGCCGAACACACACACACACAAGCACACACACATAACAACTTAAATTAATCGCAACGCAGAAACATACGTTCAAACGAAGAGGCTTATCGGAATAGAGTTACTACTCATCATGTCGTTCACGCACCGAATACCAAGCTATTATTAAGTGTAATCTACAGTAGATATATATGAACAAACTTTGTAATAAGTTTACTCAATGAGCATATGTAATTTAATTAAAAATTTATACCATCTTGTATTGCAGAAATGACGCGGCACGATTATCTTTGAATCCAAATATACTTATGGAGCTACGCCTAGCAAAGGCATAACGCGACCGATGGCTGAATTCTCCGGAGAATCCAGAGGGATCGGTAAACAGCTTTAGTATACCTATATGCTTTAGCGCCGTATACTAAGTCCGTGTAAAGAACTCGCGAGCAAAGTGAAGTAATTATAGCTTGGTAATTTTACAATACTTTATCGAGTGTAATACCGATTGTCACGATTTATTTCTAGTAGGCTACTTTGACTGCAAGTCATCACCCTCGCACTAACACCGCCTACCATTCGGTTACGGCATGTGCAACGAAACAAGTTATTTTTTAAGTCCGCACGGCCTAATGATGATCGTCGCGTGAGGAGAAATTTCCATGTGATCTTCGGACGAACAAAAGTCTTCTTATGATCTTCAAGGGAAAACAAATGTTGAGATGATCTTCACACGAAGAGATATCTTCAGATCTGGACCTAAGTTTAAATGTTTAATACATATACAATACATAGTTTTATACATATTTTATGTTGATAAATTAGAAATATAATCCCACGACGATTCCTGGAACAGAAAATTCAGTAAAAAAAAGTACCACTCTTAAGGTGGGCATCATTAATCGTTTAAGATTAATAAATTGTCGGGAGAATGTTGAAAAACGCAGAGGGTGCTTGTTGTTCGCTACACTATTTTATTAAATACCTAATGAAGAAACTCCCGTGCACCTTGGTCACATAATACAGAACACAACTGCTCTGTGGTTCCGATCGTGCCGGAATGGTTTTAGGCATCCGATAGATCGCACGACTAAGCCAGACGCGACCCAATCTCTGTTGCAATACTAATTAAAAAAATAATAACTTCAATCGTGCTCAGTCATTATCGCAACACTATTTTGAAATATAAAAGCAATCTTAAAGGAAACACGGTCTGATTTTTCGCAACACTATTCTCAAAGCAACTACGATGATCTGTATTGAAAATTTAGAATTCCATGCAAACCGTGATCTCGTCTCATCCGCAACACTAATTCAAAACACGATTTACCCAATATAGCTGGTGGTTGGGCCGATCTGTCGACCACAATACAAACTACTACGACTACAACTACAGGCGAGTACAGTGATAAAGTAGTAACAGAATGACTCCCCATCCGAAGATGCAGAGCCATTAGTAGTTGCCCTTTTCAATGACAATTTGTGTCGGGCCTCTTCGGCATATAGCCTCTTCTTTTCTTCGGCAGTCCACCCACCTGAAACCCTCAAGCTGCTCGGTTATGGTCGACCAACAACTCCAAGAGTCTGTATGATCGTACCACAAGTGCAATCGAGCAGGTCGTTCGTTTCGACAATCCTATCATTCCGACCGCGACCGCGACGACGACCCCCTTGGGGTTCGCCGAATTTGAAGAATCGAAATCGAAATCGGAAACAGACAGCATGCTCTGTCTGGACCAGTTTCGAATCGACGCTACAAATTATCCCGGTAGCAGGACTATCACGCGAAACCTACGCGCGCCTACCCCATCAGAGAATGTGATAGCCTGCCCCGGTCCCTACCTACTTACAGTCTAATCGTACACATTCACACACAAGAAAGTATGCTACCTGCCTACCTAGCCCTATATTTAAAAAGAAATGGCAAAAGACAGATTCTCACCAACACACAACACTCCACGGTTTTCAAGCATACGCCCAGATGCAAATCAACCGAAAACCTAGGGAGAACGTCCCGGGACATCTCCAACACCCGAGCGCGACTTTCAACATGCACACTCTAATAGGTACGTACCATTTTCCTGAAATCGACTGGCAAAGGCTAGCATCCATTGCGAGAATAGAAAAATTGTTTAAACAATATACGTATACTTGGTGTACTTTATATCGATTATGCGTTAACTTTCTCGTCTGATAGCGAGAGACACGAAGCCAGTACATATTCCATGGAAATTTTACTATAAGCATTATATAAAGCAAAGGTATATGTACGACGGATACCGGAGTTGTGAGAAATTGTTCCAAGGAACAACTACACATGAAATGTTAATTGATAGAAATCTAACCGACGCAATTCCACTGCCTAACAACCACACACACAAGTGGAAAATACGTCGTGCACGGTAAGTTAACGCATTGCCAGTCGCATACACATGTTATTGTTATTATATATGAAATCAAATCATCGTTCCCCGCTGCTCTCGCCCAATCAAGTAGCACCTGGGCACGTGAAAGGGTTTGAGCAACGAACACGGAATAATTATCCTGAAAATCCTGACTAAAACAATTATTAGTTTCTGCTCTTCTAACGGTCTAATGTGTTCTCATTGGTTCTCACTTCATTTGCAACAACCATGACTCGACTTTGTATTAACAAGTAAGAAGATTCTAATGTAAATTCATTTTTAACGACAAAGACTCTACATCATGATTATGTAATAAGATATTTGACTCTATACATTGAACAACCCTCGGGCGATTCCGTCGTCAAAGTCAATGTAAGACAGATAACATAAATGTAACAAATCATGTCACTCTGACTCAGAAATCTACCCGTCGCGAAATGCCTTCTTGTACATGGTCTGTAATATCACATTTGTCCAGAACGTTACGTTCTACCTCAATCTATGTGTATGAAAGTGCACTATTTAATTTTTATAACTGTCTTTGAGAAACGTGAGTTAAATCCTGCATTTATTAAGCAAATTATAAAATAGTAAGTAGTAAAAAATAGTATTACTAATTACATTAGTAAATACATTCAACTTCCATTCATTTTCTTATTTGTCTACAAGTGACAGTACATCTGTTAAAAATAATAATTAACACACTAATGGGTAAAATCAAATTTTCTAAATATGCAACAAGTAACTATCATAAAAATATAATTTATACCAGAGGTGTCCGAATGTCGCTCACAAGCCACAAGCTGTTCGAGCCTCCCCTCGTGGGTTTCCTCCACTACCGACCTCAGATTGACTCGAACGAGTCAAACTAAGACCCATAATGAGGGTACCTCCGGAGGGAAAGAATGCTGCTCATAAGCAATAGATGGACACCTCTGCTCTGCCCTTTATAAAAGACAGAATACTCATTCCTTCTGAGTATATACGTCTACCATACAAATATGTTTGTAGGACACAATACATGCTGGTGAAACACAGTAGTACCTTCCCTGCATTTAACGCTCACACTCCATGAAAGTGGTCGTGAGTACACGCCAGTACGTCTCGGTAGTCTACCCGTGTACGTAACCGTATGCGTTCTTTGCCAGTGGCAACGAAAACACCGGCCACGATAACTGGAAATCGCAATGCACTTTTCAATGGTCATACATGCACAACGTGTTAAATTGTTCCATAACACGCGGTTTTTCACTAGGGCGTGCATATCGATGCACAGGTGACATAACTTAATACGTCTTCTTTTTATGCACCGATACTTTATTGCGATTCCCAGTACACGTGTTCCACTATTCATGGAAGTTGCAAATACGAATGATACCTTTGTGTCTTGCGACACTGGTTCCGGTTTTTGAAACGTGCTGTCGCGTCTCGTGGTATTGCGCTAACTGCTACAACATGCTTATCTAAGAAGGCACCACTATGTTTTCCCCTTTATTTTAAACATACCGGTATGGTTCCGTTCTTTCTACTCTATATTCAAATCTATTATCTAAATTTCTTTTACACATTAATGAATTCAATACTATTTTTGTACCAGCTGACTGTAGTTGTAGACTATTGTGAATTTATTGTATTTTCTATATTCTGTAAATTTCCTTATGTAACTCGTATTTCATTCTACATTCATACATGATACCAGATGACGACATTGAAATTAAAAGTAAGCAATGTGACTTCGTTCGCATCACATTCACCTCTATATCAAACTTTTAAAGTTGAACTCATAAATATACTTTTAATATAAAATATTTATGAATTGCATTACTAATTGTAAACATGGCATACAAGAAGACCCTAGCCTAGCTAAGGAACACAACAGATCAATGTTACTACTCGCGGATATGATTGCATATCCGCGTTCACTGTACTCGCCAAATTTAGCACGTATACAACCAGTCGCCCGTGCCGCTTCGGACCTATCGTCCTACGGCATGATTGGGGACCAGAGGAATAAAAAAGCATGCGACTCACCCGATGATAGAAGGGCTGCGTATAAGACAAGAATGTTGAATCAAGTAGAGCTTTGCCCGAGGACATCTTATTGAGTACTCAGTGATGAATTTGAGCTTTGCTGGACGACATTATCCTGAAAATCCAACGAAAAAAATGATTAGTTGCTACTCTTTTAACAGGTTAATATTCTTTGATTCTTTCTCATTTAATTTGTAATTAAAATGATTCAAATTTGTATTAATAACAATTGAAAAGCAAAGATTGGATATTTATTAATTTAATAGAATTCAGTCATTAAGAAAAAGACCCTACTGGAAATTCATTTTTAAAGACAAAAAGACTAATCATGATTCTTTAATAAGATATTTGACTCTACATATTGAACAACCCACGGGTGATCCCATTGTCAAAGCCATTGCAAGACACATAACATAAGTCTAGCAAACATGTTACTTTGACTCAAAAACCTACCCATCGCAAAATGTCTTCTTATACATGATCTCTAATATAATGTGTGTATGGAACACTTTTTTTTAATGCAAAGTATCAAATTTTTCAATAATGCAAAATATGAAATTAGATCAAGCTATTCAATGATATTCTCATTGGATACCGTTTTGTATTATCATTGTGTGATTATATTGGTTTGTACAAGGAAGAAGTCTGAGGTTGTCACATTCCTCCACTAACATTTCATTCATCATATATGTATTCAATATATTCTAGCCTACAGAGATTCATGTATACAATGCACTGAAGAATACACATTGAGTATTAAGAGTATTAATACTGCTTTGTCCAATTATAAAATGTTTATTAATTGTATCAGTACTAGAAAATGCTATGTATAAGAAGACCCTACCCTAGCTAAGCAATACAAATGATCAATGTTACTACTCGAAGGTATGATAGCATACCCACGTTCACTGTACTAGCCAAATTTAGCATATATACAACCAGTTGCCCGTGCCACGTTAGACTAATTGTCCTATGGCATAATTAGGCACTGGAGGAATAAAAAAGGCATGAAAGACTCACCTCATGATAGAAGGGCCTGCAGTCATTGCTGGTGGAACTTCACAGTAGGATGTCCGTTTGGTGTTTGACTAAAAACAAAAAGACAAGACAAATTTATTATACTCAATATTATTATTATTGATAAATGTTACACGCTAATTATTTAGTTTATAATATTTATGTATTATGTTGTAGCATAATACATAACTATGCTGTAAGTATGTTTGTTTTTTCATTTAATCCACATCCTGCTTTTGTATACATATATTCAGAAAATCCTTACAAGTACATTGCAATTGCATTAGTTACGCATACTTTGATACAAAGCATGATAAACTATACAGTTTGTATTAATAAAATTTATATTCGAAACTGTATATAAATGCAAATACAATAATCTCATACGGAAAGACACGAGAAATTGTTTACTTTAATACGATTTCACGACCAAAATACAGTAAATCACAAACATTTCCAATTTGAATGTCTCGAAGTATTGTCGTCTAAATTTTTTAACATTCAAGGAAGCCATTTTGAATGCTTCAACTAAATATATGAATTGAAAAAATTTCTCGAAAAAATTCTCATTTGATCTTAGAACAAACCACAAAATCGCGACTATTTCACTTACGGTCAAAAACAATATAAAAATATATAATGAAGTGTCACTTTTTTGTTATAATGAATGTTATAATAAATGTTATAATAACTTACCAGAGTTCACCAATTTCCCGCCGAATTCCGTTTGAAGGGACTCCACGATACTCAGGACGGTACTGCGTACTTCCGAGCCGAAACTCTGAAACAGAAAATAAACATGCATTTTAAGTAATTACACAACGTTAAGAATAGTTACGTTACAAATAACAATTATTGAACTCGTGGTGTGTCGCAAAGATTTCAAATTGAGTAAGAAATACGTAAACATTATATCAATTGGTACACAGTGAAACCGAAAAGTAAAGCGATACCTACGGTATCGAATTAATTTGAGATTATTTAGTCTAAATTGAATAAATATTAAAGGACAGTAACTATAGAGAGCTAATGAAGGTACTAGTAATTAATATATATGAATAACGATGAAAAGTAAATGTCAAACACTCACTTTAGCACGAGCAAACAGCTTCTGCGTCTTACTGCATCAACTTCTCCTAGACGAATGACACTTCGGTTACACTCGGCCGGTCTCGAGCAGTTCATTCGGCTATCTTCGGGGGATTGCGAGTAGGTGATTGGTCAAAGCGGTAGGTACATTCCCGCGTAATTCACTTGGCGCGAAAAACATCTGCACTACTCCAGTTTAAAAGCCGAATGTAACACTTGAAAAACCGAATACCAAAAATATATACATATGTACTTTGTCACTCATCTAAAAGATAACTTATTAAATGTCCGTTAACATGTTTATAGAGAATACTACATTTATTCAGATTTTACTTGACGGGAAACATGATTTGGGAAACTAACACATTTCTCATTCGTGTAAACGAAGCCAATGTCAAGATTGATAGCAATCGAAAGCCGATCGAAAAATTCTTACTTTCTAACAAATTTGTTCGACACTTATGCACAAAACATAGTTAAACTCGTTTAAATAAAATAATTAATATTTAATATTTCTCGCGAATACTAAGACGGGATTATTGTTTTATCATTTGTGATAAAATACAAATTATTTACTTGCAAAACTTAATTACCATATCTACATCTTACATGATACAAATATTAAAGGACAGTAACGATAGAGAGCTAATGAAGGTAGTAGTAATTAATATATATGAATAAATATGAAAAGTAAGTATCAAATACTCACTTTGGCACGAGCAAACGGCTT
>NW_015374023.1:465280-514981 GCF_001272555.1 Dufourea novaeangliae | reverse complement strand
AGCGGTTCATTCGGCTATCTTCGGGGGATTGCGAGTAGCTGATTGGTCAGAGCGGTAGATACATTCCCGCCTAATTCACTTGGCGGGAATAAACACCTGCACAACTCCAGTTTAAAAGCCGAATGTAACACTTGAAAAACGTAACACCAAAAATATATATATATGTGTACTTTATCACTCATCAAAAAGATAACTTATTACATGTCCGTTAACATGTTTATAGAGAATACTACATTTATTCAGATTTTACTTGACGTGAAGTATGATCTGGGAAACTAATATATTTTTTGTTCTTTCACAATAAACCTTGTGAATAACTTAAATTTTAAATACCTAATACTGTAATATAATATACAATATAATTAAAATTAATAATAACATTTATCATTGCGATGTGATGAATATGTACTGACGATTTGAATAATAAATATTTAATTATGATTTAAGTCTAACTTACAGTAACTTAACGCAATGGACTATTGTCTGTATGCATTCTTAAATATTATAGTAATAAACAGTTAAATCGTACGTATGCGTTATTCATTAATCCCAGCATTATCTTCATGCCTACTCCTCACTTCTCTTTATCAAAAAAATAATTTAAAGAAGCGACGGGTATTACACGAAAGATATTGTGGTGCCACCTGGCGGTGACTTCTGGAATTAGACGAAGAAGTTCTGAATTAGTTCCGATTTCTGCCTTTCAATTTGCTCCCTCGGAATCTAAAATTCCTCTCACCGTAACTATTATATTGAATGAGATATTCGCAAATGAAGAAGCAATAATTTGTTGTCTGCAAAATAGATAGTAAATGGTCTTTTTAGACAAATATAATGGTACGAAAAAATTGTTCCTGTTCTGTTTTATAATATTCAGTGGTAAGATTTCTTAATAACAACTTATTAACAAGGAGCAATCGAAATAATGTTGTTGCATACAAATTAGGTATGACATCATATGTATGTACCTTCTCAACAACGAAATATCGTCGGTAATGTTATCTCGCGATAATAATGTAGCAGTACTTGGTCAGCGGCTTGGCAGTTGCGCCGTAGATGGTGCCACTAATCTCTCTGACCACTTGATTTAAACAATTAAACATTAATTCAAAATGTCACAGCCAACCAGTGTGCTATCTCTGAATCTTTCGTCACTGTTACATTGTTATCAAATCTAAAAATACTCAATACTAAACAGTCATACCAATTACAAATAACAAAATTATAAAAATAATTCTCTCGACAGAACACCCCACGTCAAACCTGTCCTCGATGTTTTCCACGACCGCACCTAAAGAAGACTAATTTCCTCTTCAAGTCGAAAATAGTTCTCCATTCAATCGGATGGGAAATGGAGCGTGGGACCAGGTTATCCCGTTTCGATACTCAGTCGAAATCATAACGAGGACACGATCTTATCGGAATCGTTGGTCGTTCCATTCAATCTCCTCTCCCCGTTCATTCCCCATCTTGTGCACCGAAGCCCGATACACACACGAGCTTTATCGTGCATTCGGGCGACGCTCGTATCCGCAATATTGTTCGAGAAATCGCCTCGAGGCTCTCCCCGCTGTGCCTGCAATGAGACACCGAGGAAAACGTCTCACGGATAAGCCGGAAAATTTCTTAAACGATAAGGCGACGTGGCCTCGTCGCTGCAGCGCCTCGGAACACTTTAAAGAAAATCCCCTTTGCTACCGTACAGTTCCTCGCGATATATTAGTCTTTGGGTATTTCGAACTTGGCCAGTGGCCCCTGTACAGCAGCTAGAGCACACATTGTCTCCAAATACACGATTTGTCACTCTGTGACACTGTGCTATATCCACTCTTCCCAGAAACGACTGTCAGCGGATCTTCTCTTCCTGGTTCACGATTGATCTTGTAACAATTATTCATTTTACCTGATGTTTAAGAGACACATTCAGACAGTCCTATTATTCACTATTTAAATCCTGTCAGTCCAGTATTTAGGCGCCGTGGATACTTGTTATTGCGAAGCTTTCAGAATCAGAAACGTCGGAGTACAGTAAATTATGGATAACTGTTCGAATTCAGGCGTCATCCACACCACTGGACGCTTGACTGGTTGGGGGACCTCCTAATTGTGGAATTGACGTCTGAAAATGCTAGGAACCTTTGAACAATCATCAACGATTTACTGTATTCGGTAGTCCAGTACCTATCATAATGTCCCTTCATCCCAAAATGTCGTTTCATCACTGTCTAAGCGACGGCTATTGTTCCGATCGATCGAGACGTCAAAGTGTTCGTGGTATTCCCGTGATACGCATCGCCGTGAAATCTGGGTTGCCTCCGCGAAGACGCTTAAAGATACCGATTGAAATTGCGAACAGCAGGGCCATGCTATTGACAGCTCTCGTCGCTGAAAGGTAGCTGCGCCCATCTTCAGGAATTCTGACTACTCTTGGGCTGTCCCTTCTCCTTTGTACCGACATACTTTCGCCTCTCCCTTTTTAACTCTACTATGTCTAGTTCGCCTGTGTGCTTGCGTTTGAAAGGTTCGACTGAATGTCTACCAAGGAACGTCCTCAACGCTGATCACACTTTCAGGAGAACGGAATCTGTTAACACTATCATCCTGGAAGTGTTCACGTTCAAGTGGCTATTGAGAGAGTGGGAAATAAAAGGAATTTATTCGAAGCATCCTCGTGAGATTGCGTTCACCGGCTGGAGATGCGAGCGGCGGATTAAGCTACGAGACGCGTTCAGCCTCCCTATTACTTGAGACAAAGTCATCAAATGGGGTTATATGGTCGGGAAGAAGTTGGATCGCGAGGAAGCATCACGCGTTGCTCGGTGTACATAAAATCTTGGAGCGTAAAATTCCCTTAGTTACTGTACAAGCTTCATAAAGTCGAAGTTGATCGATTACTGAAGAGTAGATTCGGGCCATGTTCAACGAAACAACGATTCCAATACCTGACGTTACTTTAATTGACAAGCACGTTACATACATGTATGGTATGAGAGATGAAAAGAATGTATCTATTACACGTTAAAAATTCCGTGTGTCATGTAGTTTGTATGGATATATGTATTTAACAAAATTAATAAATAGTATAAAGAATTAAATAATAGTACGGCACACAACCCACCAGTCATTAATAACGAACCGAATCGAACCTAATGCATCCGAAGCTAATCGACGTACCTCTAACGACCGCTGCCTTTTCCCCTCCAATCCTACGGTCCCCTCGCCCAAAGTGGTAGCTTATGCTATGTCTATGGGGTCTCCCGAGGTCTCTTTGTCCCGTGAAACACCGCGTCTATCCTCAATCGCCCAAGAAACGACTCGAAAGAGACTCCAGGTCGGGGCATGATCTTCATCGAGAAAGGTGAAAAGAATCCTCCAAGTCGGGTTGGGGGATGGGGTTGGGTGAGGTGTTCGGCGGTCGAAGCAATTTCGAAATGCGCCCGGCTAACTTCGACAGGGCTCGCGGCACGATATTGCCACTCACAGCCGTTCGTTTATTTTTCGCTTGGTACGGATTTTACAGAGGGCAAGAGATACGGTTGGACTATTGGACTACTCCTTTTTAGTTCAACAGCTTCCTGTTGCTTGCATTTTCGCGCCTTGAAAAGATTCTCCTTGGGATTCTGAGTCAATTCGGGGAACTTGCTGCCATTGCTCGAGAGCTCTGGACTCTGTCTTTTGGGTGTACTTGGTGGTAATGATACAGTCAGATTGAGAGCACTGGAGAATCGTTGAGGATTAGGTTCGATGGTCAGGTTAGGGTATAGTGGTAGTAGGTCTGATACTTCACTTACTTCCAAAGCATTCCTCTGGTATATTGGTTTCTTCCATCTAGTTTTGAGAAGTTTTCGAAATACTGAAGACTGTACTGGGCTCTAATTGACCTGGTCCAGCTGGACGAGCTTTTGTGTAGAATCCAGATAGGTTTATTATAGAGTGTAGGAGCACAGTTGATGATGTTAGGAGGGCAACATAGTAAGACTATAGAAACCTCTGACTTAATGAGGTTCAAAATGAAAGGTGAAATTAAAAAGTCCACAAGTTTTATCCGATGATCGACTACCTTCACTGACGAAACTATAAGTATGCCAAATGTCGGTCACAGGTGACCTCAGTAGCAGTCAACGGTTTAATAATATCGTCCAGTCTCTCGGATGCACCAGATGGTTTTAAGTCACGGTAAGTCGAGTCGGTTAAGCGCCAGCCGGTTCATATAAACAGCCACAGTTTACCAACGAAATTACGGTGACAACGAGGGGATCCCCTTGTATCTCTGCCCGTCCAGAGATTTGGTTTACGCAAGGGATAAGTTCGCGCGAGGACATCGCAGGAATGGGGCAAGAGGAAGGCGAGCAAGGGCTTGGGCGAGGATATCTCCCGGAAATTCGATGCTAATGAAGGAAATTGCGTAGATGCCAAACCAGTATTCCCCCTATCGTTGGCCCTCCCAGCAGGCAGCAGGCCTCTCGCGAAGTGGTACTAACGAATTTCTCCCCCTTCTAGTGTCTACCAGCCGCGTCTCTAGACCCGCTAATTTTCTATTTACTCTTCGAGAGCACCAACGGTTATTACCAGCCACCCCCTATAATAAAACGACGTTCTACGACTGAACAATGGATCCTCTGAGTAGCTAGAATATGATATTCGGTAGTCAATAGGGGTGGAATTCTGATAGGTATAGAGGGGGAGAATTATGCATGGAGTTTTCGCCTCGTTTTAGGAATTTATTCCCGATAATACTCTCTCTCCACCCTATCCTGTCATTTTCTTTTTGTGCAAACGGTTATGAACTGGCCCCGCCATAGATCAGACCGGGGAAGAAAGAGTCCGATGGTATCGTCGTCGATGAAAGAGGATTATCACCCCATAGGAACCAGGGAGGGGAGAACGGAGCTATCTCGCGACCCCTTCCGCCGTTATCTCCATCTCGTCAGAGATGTCTCCCTTATTTAAATGGGCTGCCAATGCGAACGGGGAATGCGGACGGGACGAAGCTTAGGGAAGGGCTGCGGTTTCGCGGTGTCTGTTACGGGGGACTGAATCCGTGGACGGGGTGAATATCTTCCTGGGAAGGTAGTAGATATATTATCTTGTTTGGGAATTCATCCCAGGTCGAATCTTTCCACTGTGGTCAGTTATAAACAGACTGCGGATGTTTATGCATTTGTAGCAAATTTTAACATGGTAAATTCAGCAAAATATACATTTTAATGAAACCTAATTATATTTACATATTATTATCGACAAATAAGATATTTAGCACAGGAACTAAATTTCTATCTGATTTCTATGTTTATAAATTAATGTCTGAAATTATGAATTTACACAAATATCCACAGTATAATTATGAAATACAAGCATGTCTGTATTTTTAGACTCACGTATTCGTTGATATACTTCCTAGATTACAATTATCTCTATAAATTCTTATGTAATTGCGATTCATGTATCCTCATGATTTTTACTTCCGTCATGCATTCTGCGATAAATTTTCCTTAACTTTGAAATAAGATTCGTTGTTTGGTACGCAATCTGGTAAAATAAACGGTACTACCTTCCACGAACAAATTAATGAGTCACTTTATATGGTAAATGATGGGTCTGTTAAATTTTCTTGGTTAACAATAAATTTTTCAAAGACAAACTGTACCCTCCTATTGTCGTCGTTTCTGCTCCTAATCATCTCTTGCTGGAATCGTCGTTTTATCGAGCTATTCGCGAAGTACCTACATAAAGACGAGAAGATTTCCTTCTGATTCGACGTATTCTCGCGAGTAAACTTGTGTTTGTCCGTCGTTAAGGCACTTTATTACCCTGTTGCGCCGCAACCAACTGCAATTGATCCGCCATCGCATCTTTTATTCTCCCAATTTATCGATAATTGTTGTCGTCCATTTCGTCACGGGCGGTTAACAGCGATCCCATCGCTTCAGATCGACACGTGATTCCTCATCGTCAATCTAGTCGAGGATTTTCATTCACCAGCCGTGAAACGACCAGTGAGTTACACAATCGAGAAACTTGCGATACGACGAAACTCGGTCACGTTTCAGCTTATTCTTAGCCGTCGCGGGCTAGACAATTTCCTACGATGATATTTCTCTCTGGCCGCGGGAAACGCTCGGAAATGAAAGTGTCCGGGGCGAGATTATTTAAAGCGGTTTTGCGTGAACGCGTGCCGGTATAATGAACCCTCTGGTTACCATTAGTTCGGGGGATGAAATTCTTCCGAGAGATTTATCGAACATCGATAAGAAAACAAGCTTCCCCTATTTTCAGTTTCTTTTAAAAAATTATTGACAATATTCAAAAATATTTCAGACAAAAGTTAAATGATATCAGACTTTCTGATGTCAGTAACTTTTTTCTTTGCGGAAGCGTAGAGGTCATATGGTTAACTTACTTTTTTTTTAACGGAATGGTATATTTTTTAATGTAATATTTGATACTACTCGTTATTCTCTAGATAAAGTACTCAGTCACTGACGGCAAACTAGTGCATTAAAATATATACGATTCCATTTAGAAAAACAAAGTTGACCTTAATATAACCTCTATACGACATAGAAAAAATTTACTTACATCAGACAAAATATGCACCCTGATACCATTTTTTGTGTGAAACATTTTTTAATGTCAACAGTATTGGTAATATGTATATATTACCCAAAATAATTTTTTTTACGGTTTATAGTGTTAATAAAAGTTGTCCAAACGTACTAGACACAAACTGTATCCATTTCCTTGTAATTAATTCCCGAACAAAACATTACATTCTTACCCAATCAAACGGCCTAGTCCCTTTAATAGACACAAAAATGTACCACTGACAGTGAAACACTCAGTACACCCAAGAAAAACTCTCCACGAACAGTTGATAACGCCGCGAGTCGTCCACAAATTGCCGTCGTAATTAACGCGAGAAAACGGTCTTCCACGAAGTTCTTGGACGTCATCCAGGTCTCGATTAACCGGATCCGCGGAACGAACACAGGAAATATATAGATTCGAAGTAAGTATCTCGAACCGAATCATTCATCCAAACCTTCTATAAACAATGTTTATCTTGCATTCTCCTGGAAAGTGAACAAACACAGGAAATAAATCGATTCGAACTAACAATCTCCCAGCAACCCATCCATCGAAACCTTCGACAAACAATATTTAGCTTGCGTTCTCCTCGAAAGGGATGAAGTTCTACGCGTCGACCACTGATTACACGACTCCGCCCCTCTTCGAACGATACTCGATACTTCTCATTTCGAAAGGCGATCGGCCATTTGCATCTTTATGGGCCGTTCCAGCCGGCTCGTAAACGCGTGCACGCGCTATTGCGCTCGTTTCGCGAGGGTTCGTTCGGCGGTCAGGCAAAGGGAAATAAACCCCTTGTGGACAGCATGACCCTAATGTTTCGCAGCTGAAAATGGAATAACAAGCCGATTCCTCGTACTTTTTCATCCTTTTTTTTTTGCGTTGGTTTGTCCCGTAATATTTTCCCGCGTGTTCGATCGACGAACAGGGAATGCCGGCTGGAGAGAAGAAAAAAAAAAAAGAGGGGGGAAAATAATTTCGATTTCATTTCCGTCCACGGTTCTTCTCTCCCCGCACCCCTTTTCCTCGGTCGTTTCCGCGCGCTGTTCACTTTTGCCCGTGTTTCCTTTTCCTCGATCGCTCGGCCCATCGGCGTTCGACGGATCGTGTTGATTAAAAGCACGGCGAAGGGTTGTCGAGACGAGAGGGGGGCGGTGTGCTTCTATAGGTAGCAACGGACGAGATCTGCTCGACTAAAAACGTACCGATGAGATTGTATCGGCTGTGGTTCGGGGGATGTTTGAACGAACAGGAACACGGCTCTTTGGGAACTTATCGCGGCACGGCAGTCTGCGAGTTTAAAATAATAGGGGATATTGTTGCCTCTGTCCCGACGTCGACGTTTCACGTTGTTTGTAATGGTTTTTTTTCCCTTTCTGTTACGATACAGTAATGTAGCTGTGGCAGGACTGACGAAGGGAACTTCCCGAGTGGTAGTTTTGATTTTTAACCCTCCAGGGAGGGTTCTAGGTCCAGTCAGACTCGTATTTATAAACAGTCGAACGTTGACAGTCTTTTCGAGTTACAGATTCCTTTTGATTATTGTCTGGATTGTTCTACACGATTATTGTCCAGGCGTTATCCCCACCATTGGGGGAGGGGGGAGTGGAACACTTATAGGAGCCTTCGAAAGTTATCGAGGATTTACTGTATTTATGTTAGCAGCGAGCAACCAGCACGAATTTGATACAGCAAAAGAATTTGTAACGAATACGAAACTGTATATTGTAATGATAATCAATAAATATTGTTAATACTCCATAAATGCATTAGTTTCTTTCTCACCATTAGATAATAATAGTATTCTTGGATATTAAGGTTCCACAAAACCGAACCTAATACAAATTCAATTGAAAAATTAATACTCCCTGATAAAAAAACTACAACTTCTTCGTATAGGTTCGACTGAACCCTGTATCCACCGTACCTTCAGCGGCCAGATGATACCCAGTGCGAGCATTAATTATCTTTCCCCATTTTATAGTACACGTCCAACTGGACACGCCCATACCCCTTTTTAGGGTAAATAAATTATTTACATTCCCATGAATCCTCGATCCAAAGACATTTCAAATTTCAATCCGCCCGACGAGCAAAAGTTTCCACGTGGAAGCTGAAAAATTCAGGCAAGACAGCTCCTCGAACGCCTGGAAACTTCGTTACCCCCAAAATTTCGATTCTCTCCCGCTGCGTGGCGAAAGTTACGCCGCGGCGACGTGGAAGGCTCTATTACCCGAACGAATCCATTAATTAAAAGTTAAATCGAGTGTATATTCTCGTTCGCGGCCGCGCGTTACCGTCTCCCATCCCCTATTATTCACGCGGGCCGATATTACACTTCGTCCTCGGCACTGAATTAATCCCAGAAACTCGCCGCGGGCGTCGACGCAGCGTCGACACAATGTCTCCGTGCGTGGAGTGTTTCCCCTTGCGCGGGAGGGGGAATAACACTTCCGGTTCCGCGGGATATTCAATATGCAGGGGAGGTTATACTGCGCGGTCTGGAGAATGCCTTTGAACTGTTTACGATCCGCGAGTATCTTATGAATTTCCTATGCGCAGCTGGTATTATACGGAAGCTTGATAGAAGGCGGAGAGATGGGCGAGCAACGGGGGTAGATATTTATTGGAATATTTGTACCGTGTGGATGTACACACGGGCTGCAGTAACATCGATTCGAAAGTTTACCGAGAACGATGACATGGAGGACGGAGTACCGTGGAAGATCACTGGAGGAAACCGTGCCACTGGTTTCGATTCGTGTTTCGAGAGGCCTCGGCCAAACTGTATGCAGTCTTAAGGGGTGATTCTACATCGACGGCTGAAAAAGTTAAGCTACCTTTAGGAATTTTTTTCTCGGGAAATACTATATTTTTTCACTCGGGAATATTATTTTTGCAATTTTTTTTGTATTATTTATAAGTAGTTCGAGAAATATTTAAGTATTCACCGAGGGAAACATCCCTGAAGTTAGCTTAACTTTTTCGACCGTCAAAGAAGAATAACCCCTTAACCTTTCTGTGAACTGTCAGTTACTGTACTACAAATTATTGTACTTTCATACTTTTCCGAAACTCTTAGTTTTCCCTTCCTGTAATACATATTCCAAGCGCTGTTTTAGACAAGAACACAAGAAATTGTGAAAGGAAATTCAGAAATAGGAACCTGGGTACCCAATTGCACACACAAGGGTTAAATAAATGATCAACTCCTATTGATAAAATAATTTATCAAGGATCAGTGGCAAATCGTGAGTTCATCCTGACCAGCCACAACGTATACACAGGTGATCATTTATGATGCACGAATTTCCAAAGCCATCCGGGAGCTAACCGAGGGAGTCCAAGGTTTCAAGATGTTTGAGGTATCGTTACGATGTAGACTTAACTGACCCCTGAGCAATCGAACGAACTGGGACGCAAGGTAACCGATCCGTATACCCTTCTTGCGAGAGTATCGATGACTCGAGCGTTGTTTGCGTTTCGCGTAACGAGCAGCCCAGTAATGCAACGAGATTCTACTCGTCGATACTCCGAAAACGTTTTACCGGAAACCGTGTTACGATGCGCGTTCTATTAAGCTCTGGACCATCTTACCTCTTCCCTTCATATCCAGCTTCTTTCCACGGTTTATATATTGGCTTCTATCGTGGCGTTCTCGAGTATCGACGACCTCGTTGGTACGTGACCGGGATCCAAAGGATCTACTAAGTGATTGCCTTTGGTATACGCGGACGAAGGATTCACCGTGAGCGGCGAGATCTCGATCGGGTGTCTTGAATAATATACTTGAATTATACACCGACAAGTTTCTCGTATATTCACGTTAAATAACTGGATACGTCTATTTTATTCCTGATAAACGATGATATACCATTTGGAAGTATTTGGAGAATACTTCGAAAAATATATCAGGTCAATTTTCTTTGATCTTTATAAAAACTGAAGTACAGAACCTTAATTAAAATTATTGATCTTCTACCTGTATATATTTTTCACCGTTCTGTACAACATTTCGCGATCTTCTATACCTACTTTCCAATACGGCAACTTTCAGTTTCCCTTCCACAAACATCAAAGAAAATTCACATTACTTGTGGGACGACTTTATAAAGACAGTGTTGCATACATATAATGACTAAAATAGAAATTTCCCTCAGTATATTTATGTATGTATTTTGTATTGTAACAATATTCTGAAAAGTGCAATAAAGCAGGAGTTCTATCTAACTTATAAACCACTTTGACTGATGTGACCAATGTTTCCTAGATACTAATTTCTCTGAAACAGTCCACGAAATCTATGCATCAGTAATGAAGAAAATAAATGGGGTGAATATAATAAAAGACGTAGAAAATATTCTTATTACCAATATACCCCCAGTCTGTCTAGGAATCTGAATTTTAGATATGTCTGACCACACACGGACACATACTACTTGTTGACGGATGGCGTTAAATATTGTAAATAATGAACTCACGCGGCAGGACGTTCCAACTACCAACTCTACCAGCTCGATGATACCATTCTCAAGGGAGAGTCTCTCGACAAGGGAAACAGAGAAACCGGAAGCGACCCGGTCGTGTAGTTACAGAGCGTCTGATTGAGAGCGCAAGGGACCTCTGGGGTTTGTTTAGAACAACGTGATCGCAACCAACGCACAGTGGCACACGTTCCTGTGTGCAGACTAAACATTGATTCTCACGTTCCTTCCGTCCAAGTAGAACAAGTCGATACATATACCAACCCCATTTGCGTGGAGGAAGCAGCGATGGATATTTTACCGGTCCTATACGACGGACATCCTGTCTATCAATTCCCCTCGTGTCAACGTTCGATCTACTAGACTTCGAACATTGAAAGCCTTTCTACCACTTTCACGAACATTCCGAAGATCGTCTAACTTGCTCCAATATGTCGTACCCTGTCCTTTCGATCACTTATTAAACGATTAACGTATTCACCATATCGATTTTCTATTTCCTTTCGATCACAGCACATTTAACGCCCAAACGATGACATCCAATGATGTATGAGACATTTTCAGAAAGTTCACTGTCTGCCACTGGGGATCGTTACGGCGGCAAGTTGCGACGAACTCACCCGCGTAATTCCCAACCACGAAATGAATGTCCTCCTCGCAAGTATTGGCAGGCGGCAGGATCGTAGGGCCAGGTAAGTCGGGCAATATACGTCTGTGGGGGTAATTTTCCCAGCGATATTCCACGGGATTTATGGGTTATTAATTTTATGAAGCCTCCCCACCCGAGAGGTCGCCTCAGGCCTCACCTTGGGCGCGCACGTGTCCCGCTGACGATATCTCAATTATAGCGGTCCGATGGTCGGTCTTCCGCACGGCCAGAACCGACCGTAGTTCGTTTCCTCCTATTATCATCGTCTCCCCGATCTTCACGGGCAATTATCTCTCTTCCTCGAATCGCCGTTTTATGGAGACCAGTCGACCATCTTGCGATCTGACAACAGCGTATCAGCCATAGAACAAATTACGTGATCAGAGATCAGTGGCGAAAGTAACGACTTCAGACGTGGGAGCCCCTAATAATTATGTTCCTAACGAGGCCTGACGGAATATCGTCTAGAGAGATTCTCAGGGAGCAACGACTATTTCCTTTAAGTTCATTTCTGCTCGCTGAAGACAAACAAAAGCAAGATAAACACGCTAACGAGAGAGAGAGAGAGAGAGAGAGAGAGAGAGAGAGGCTTCAGAAGGGGAGCTAGATTATCACGGAACGATGTTCCTTTCACTGGGGCCAGGGTTTCATTAATTAAAACGTTAATATAATTAATCCACGACGCACCGTTTTCGAACCGTTTCAGGGGTGGCTGTAGAGAGTCTATACGTTGTCCGGATCGCTCGTGTGGAACGGTTTTCGCGTCGAAGGGAGGGGACGAGGATAGCTGGTTTAACAAGCTAGAAGACACCCCACCCCCTGGGTTCTCCTTTGATTTCTCTCGTTAAACATTTGCGTTGTCGTGCCTGCGAATTTCCCTTTGGTGGTTCGCGAACAATGGACCGGCAAATTCTATGGGTTTTAACGAGTACACGCGATGGACGTGGCTTACTTTCGATCCGGACTTCCGACGGATTAGCCACTCGATGCTGTCCCGTTACGCCTTCGTTCAGGAATAAATGACAACGAAGGTCGGTGGAATTTAATTGGAGATTTCTCCTTGTTGCTTCTTGACTCACTTTATACAGGGTGTTTCTGAACTGGCGATGCAACTCGAATGAATATCATTCTACATGCCGAAGAGGTAGAAAATTTCTTTGTATTTCCAAGTCATCCGTTAAGGTCACCACGACAGTTTTCAGAATTCTGAACAAAGTTCTTTAACCGTACTTTCTAGCACCGTGAAATCTCCCCTTTCTGTACAAGACGGCTGCAAGAGGCAAGGACCGCGTAGTCTCGAGTCCCTTATTAACTTTCGCCAGCGGTTAATTTTCTTTCGAGGAACAAAATACGGGTCGAGCCGCGGCAAAAAGCCGGAAGCTGGAAGGGACGAGCGGTCGTTAATGCGATTAACTGTACACGGCCGGATAAAGGGCGGTGCAGGCGTCATTGCGCCCTCGTTCGGCCAAGGGGGTGGTTATTCAACCCTCTTATCTGCCGCGGAATGCCTCGGAAGATCTCGTCCTCTCGGCTACCAGGGGTATTGTGTTCCGATTGCTTGTCCCCCTACACGTACCGGCAAACACCGTGCCGTTCTTTATTTTCGCGTAATGTTGCGTGATAACAACCGACGGCTGTAAGAGTGCTACCCTCGATTTTTTCAGGAGGGAACAATGGCCCGTGGGGTTGGATGATCGAGGGAGGAATTTATTATGTTTCTGACGGTGTATTCGCGTGGCTATCGAAGAAATATTGAGCTCAGGGCTTTTATACTTGCGCAGGTTCTTCTTGATTAAGTCGTAGATTAAGATGAACGTGATGCTGTGGTACCGATGAAGGTGTATCAGATAGCAGTGATATGTGTTCAGGGTCTGTAATATTATAGCGAAGGTGGTTATATAGAGCTCGAGGAAGTGTAACGTGGCGATAGTATAGGAAGTCATCGATGAGTGTTCGAAGGCTCCTTGGCAACGATTCAGATGACATCCCCACCACTGGGCGCTTGATTGATTCCACGAGGGATCCCTCAGTGGTGGGGATGACGTCTGGACACTCTGTGCCGAATAGTCTTCGAGCACTCATCGATGGTTTAGTGTAGACTAAAGTCTGGATAACTGCTCGGATATATCTGTACGTTAAATGTTTCTATTTCATCCCCTCTACTGCTTCTGATCTTTGTCGATCGTTGGAAACATAGAAAGGCAAGCTACAGAAGCTCGGTATGAAATTTCTTAGGTGTGGAAATAATGTTCCCCTACGATAAGTGTTCCAAAGCAGTCCCGAGTGTAGAGCATTAATTACTGTATTCACTTACCTTGCACTCGAATTGTTTCTATTCTCGTAGTTATTCTGCGAACGGAGAATTGACCAGGTGAGGGGTGAAGGGAGTGGAGACGAAATGTTACACTCTCGAGAGTCCTGAAATAATCGCTACTTTATTATTATTACGATTATACCATCCATACGTCACAAGTGAAAAATATCGTTCGAACAGACTTTGTTTTTGTTGTTTATCGACAGATTTTATTATGTAATATAAACTTATGTGTTATACATTGCTACATGTTCTTGCTTAACGGCTAGATCCTATCGGCTAGGTCCTTAGTGGCTAGAATGCACAGTGACTTGTACAGAATCGTCCTCCTCCCTTATTCCCTTCGTCGCTCCCGTCAATATTGATTTGTCATCGTACTGGTGATTCGTTCACGCGGGATATTGAAGTCGAAGAGAGAAATCGATAGGAAGAAGAAGTGTCTAAACGGTGGAAGGAGAGGGCACATGGTTGGGAAAGAATGAAACGTCGAGCTGGGAGAAACAATGTCACAGAGGGGAGAACTGAGAGGGGAGGATGGAAAAGTACAGGAACAACAAGAAACAGTGGAACTGGATAAAAGATACACATTTACACAAGCGTCTCTTTGGTAAGGTCTCCTGCTTGTTATCTCGCGCTTTTATTTCTTAGGCAAAGTCCAGCCACCAACTCCTCCATTTCTCTCTCTTTCTCCGTGTCCCGTTTTCGAAACTTTCGTCGCGAAACCGTTCCCCCGAGCGTTTAATTTATAAAACGTTCATCCTTAATGCTGCTAAAACTGCGACGGCTTGGTCCGTCCTCCCAAACCCCTTATCCCTCGAGCTGTACACAGACGAAAGACCTTCGCTTTCGTCGCCCGTCGCCGGTATCCAGCCTTCGGTAATTCCACGGATTAAGCGGGATCGCGAGCGTTCCTTTCTTTGTTCCCTCCATCCGCGATTCACGAACCGACTTTCGTCGGACTTAATCCCATTCGTCCCCCGGTTGGACTACCTGGTGTCTCTATTCAATGAAATTTCGTTTACCGATTCACACACTGATTCGAATCGAATCGATGATCCACGTTATTTCTTTCGATTTCCATCGTGATTCGAATCACCATGAAAAATCCACTGTCTATTCGAAGCCCCTGACCAACTAGAGTTACCACGATTTTTCCATCGTTTTTGTGCTACAATTTTTCGATCGTTCGTTCGAGAATATTCATCTCGAAAGTTCGGAAATCAGAGAGGAAAGAACATCTCGAGGAGGACAAGCCGCGCACGCGCACCACCACACAGAGGGTGCCACAGTACGAGCCTATTTTAATTAACCGATTACGATTAAACGTTAGTTGTTAATTATTATCGTTACGTTTACGCCTAAGATATAATACACTCACCTAAGACGTACCTGATGATATCTTTTCTGTTTCTTTCGTACTCTTTTTTTTTTTTTGTCATCTGGTTTTTTATTTTCTTTGTAAAAATTTCCCTATCGCGCCACGTGAACCGAGGCGTCGCTAGCACACACGAACGTCGCGGATTGGGGAAATGAATCTCTTTCGCGGTGACGAGCCGTGTTACTCTTGCCTTTGACCGCCTTTATATACTCTTTGCTCCGTCGTGGATCTCGCGTGAACTCGACGAGGCGGTCGCGAGATCGCGTTCCTTGTGTCGACGGTTGCACCGTGAGCACGTTTATGGTAATCGAGGTGTATATGTTCTCCGGTGAATTTTAACGGGTTCCCACCTACCGCCATTTTGTTTTGGAAATGTTCGTTGCAGAGCAAGCTGGATCTTTAATATATTCACGTTTTCAGGATGGGATATTAACCTCTCAGCTGTGAATAACGAGTATACAAGTTATGAAGAAATGGTAATTTTTTATGGAACGACGAGTATACTCGTCATGCGAGAAAAATAATTTCCAGTTGTTATTTCAATTAAAATTTTAGTGAAAAGTAAAACATATTTGTAAATTTTTGACATTTTAGAATATTTTGGGACTACTTGACTGGAGTAGCACTTTTTACATCATTTTTCTAAATAATTTTTCTTTTAGTAAGACAATGATGGATTCTTAAGTTTTGTAAATAATTTAAATACAGTAAAATTACAGATAAAAAAAACAAGTGCTATTTTCTTATAAAGCGACACCACAGATAAGAGGTTAAAATAGATATGGAAGATCTAATGAATGATATAAATAATAAAATTAGACCATTCAGTCTAGTGAGTTCAGAAATCTCTTTGGGTTGTCAGCGAAAATTGTTAAAATTGCAATAGTCGCGGATGTCTGATACCTACGCATGCTACACTAGCAACTGCAGTTAACACAAAATAGCTGCAGTAAATGCTACAATTATTGGATTCCTGTCAGACGGTCGAGTTACAGCATTACACATAACCACGATTCTCCAATTAACTTTATACCATGAAAATTTTAAACGTCCCAGTTTAGCTCCAAAATGGCGGATTTCGTTTCCGTGCCCTTTTAACTGCAATCGATCGATTTCATTATTACTTCAATTTCTTTTCCTCCGCGTTGCAACATTATCGTTTCTCGTCATTCATAGATCAAGACAGCTTAACTTCCAACAAAATCGAAATTAATCGTAAGTTACACGATCATCGATTCCAATTCCACGTAGTTTCCAAAAGTAACACGTGAATCCCCGAGACTCACGAACGTCCAGTCGCAGGGCCAATCCTCCGAAAATTTCAATTCGATTCCTTGGCCGCGCAATTCGCCAGAGTGAACGAAGAAAATTGAAGCCCCGACAGGATATCCGTTGGTGAACTCGTGGGCAAAAGTCCCTTTCTAAGACCCCGTCGATCGACACGCGAGCCACCCGTTGAATTCCATCGGAGAAACTTCTCCCCCATCGATCGGTTCGGGTTTCTTCGTTCCACGTACACAGATACCAGCCGAAACGAACGTGTAAGACGCAGTGTTAGCTGGTGCACTAGTCGAACCGGCTAATTGCGTTCAACGCTTTAGCTTCGGGGAATTGCCGGCGATTTTTCGTGCCTTCGGGGATGGAAACTCTGTACTTTCTTAGTTTCCGTTTCCCCGCGTCCTTCCCCCCGCAGCCTTTTTCCTCGTTTTTCTCGCCTGGAAGGCGGTCTATCCGCCACGATGGGAACTGGGACGAGTCGATGTGTCTTCCTCCGAGAGAATTTCGCGAGGATCCAGAGACTTCGATCCAGAGACTTCGTTCCAGCCACCCTGGGCCCGGATAATCCCATAAATCTTGTTGCTGGAACGCTTTCGAAATTTTTGGGGAATCGCGACTGATTCGTTCCTGTGCAACCATTGTGAAGGTAGACGATCCTATACGGAAGGATCGACGAAGAATTCACGAAATTGTATCGATGGACAGGGGTAAGGTAAGCTTGATCTAGCTGATAAAATGCGGTACGGTGGAATTTTCTGTGTGCTCGTGCGGTGGAAACGTCGCGACAGGGAACGCAGGGCGATCGATTGGCGATCAGGTTACGATCGAGGCGACGGAACGGGCGTTTGCACGGTCCTCGAAAGCTCGGGAAACGTATCGCGCCGATTACGATCCGTTGTCTATCACCCGAGGGTTTAATTGAGTAAATCGTTCTGGACGATATTAGGATTCAGCTTTCCGGATAGTCGATATAGAATTCTTCGTACATTAAATAGATCTACTACGAGGATATTAAAAATATTTGATCGACGACTTTTCGCTGGATGATCGAACGGCTCGCGTGGAGGTGCGTCCTCACTGGAGTCTACGAATTGGATTTCATTTTTTTCTGAACAATTGACTAGCTAGCGAACAATTGACAAGTAATCTGCGAAATGTTTTTTTTTTTTATTTTTTATTACTGTTTATATTAGGTTAATGGGAAGTGAATAGCTTTTTGGAGGCGTTACGGTTATTCTCATGACTGCTAGCACTGAAAAATATTAGTGGAATTTCCCTAGTTGTTTTTGTAGAGAAACGAAGGGTAGAGATTGATAAATTGAAATGAATTATATGTCCTTCTCTTGCTACTTCATCCTTGAACTATATTCAGAAGATCCTTACCACTATATTTTTTACTTCTAACTGATTTTTCCCCCGAAAACGTCGTACATGTCCATGAATTTCATTAAAAAACCTCTGGTCCTTACGAAGTACCCAATATACCTCGAACAACCAGAGAACAGATGTCCTAAAGAAAAGAACCCCCGAATATCTTTTTATTAATTATGAATACGAGAAAAATATTTCACGCATAATTTGAATGGTATTAATTAAACATTGTATCTTTCAAATGTCACTATTTTCTCGAAGTTTCCAAGGTCACCGATGTTCTTTCCAAACAACCACAGGTCATTTGAAGGTCATATCAGAATGCATTACATTTTTCCATAGTTATTCCTTGAAAACATCGAGTAAAAAACATTTCCAAGATACTGTCCCCTTAAATACCATTCCAATTGCATACAAAATACCATTCCCGCAATTAAAAATCATCATTCGTAGGTTCACACTTAAATAAATCACCCTGTATATCCCAGTGAGTACGCACCTTCCGGAGCAGTTCGATCGAGGGAAGGGAACGTCGAGGCGAACTACCGAGGACTCGAGGAACGCCGTCGTTCAGTTCGATCGCCGATCGTGGATCCTGTCCCGTTCCGCGCGAAATCATACGGCTACGATAACACGTTAATCGACGCGTTTTCTCTAAGGGATCCGACTAACGACGATCCGTCGCGTTCACCTAGGTGTACGTTCACGCTTAAGACCCACTCGACCGTCCTCGGGATCCAGCCAGCCCACCCGATCGGCCGATCGAAGAATCGTTTCGGCTTGGTGGTGGATCACGTTCACGGGATCGTTTCGTCGACGACGACGACTACCACTGATAGCTGTCCACGATGGATTTGCTGTCGGAGCAGGGGGTCGCGCTGCCGCACCATTTGGTATCCTTCAACGGCGGACACGATGATCCACCGCGACGCGGCTTTATCGTGATCTTCCGCGTCCTCTGAGTCTCCCCAACCCCGCAGCTACGACTGCAGGCACTCCACGGTCCCCATTCACCGACCTTGCAGTCCCTCGGAGGACCTGGAACAATCGGATGCAGGGGGGCACGGACGTTTTTATTCGGTTCGCGGGAGACTCACCCGGCCGTAAGCCAGATTTCAAAGGCGAGGGATCGATGGACTCAATCGACCGCGAGTCTTGGCGATCATTGAGGCTGGTGGTTGATCGCTCGAGTGGAAAGGTCGTGGACTTCGGTTCGAGGGGATATCTTGGGGAACGATTACGAGGAGGAATGGTATTCTTCTCGAGATTTAACCTTCAGTCTGTGCATTGGCGTCAAATGGACCCCGGTCATTGTAATGTGCGATGTAATACGTTTTGTGGAACAAATAAATATGCCAGGCAAATAGAATCGCCTCAACTATGGTTTTACAGATTACGTCTTGTGGTATAGAATGTATATTTTAATATGTAATAAGAATAATTAATATATAATATATAGTCTTTTTACTGCAATGAAACTAAACTCCCTTCTATCCATGATAATGGATGTGAAAAACATGTTCTACGCGTATATTTTTAATAATAACGTCCTGTATGATAAATGCGCTCTACCCAAAACTCACTTGGGATAAACTTTTAATGGGATTAAATCCATTAAATTTTTTACTATATTGATTGTAAGATTTAAACAATCCTATATGAGATAAATGCAAAGAATCCACAGTCTATTATCTTCCATATGACAGATGATTCGACAACGTTGTAAATCATCAACACCACAATCATTTATCTTTACTTTCCCACTGCTTGTATATTCCCGACTTATTTTCTGATTCCCGTTTGGTAACTCAACGTTTCCTTTTTCTTTCGAAGACGACCCGTTTCGACCTTTCGTGCCCGGCTCACGGAGAATGATTTATAGGGAATGTACGAATGTATACTCACGCGTTCTCAGGCGTTTCCCCTTGAACGTCGGTCGGTGATGCTTCATCCTGAGCCTGTGCTGACGGTGCTGGGTCGTGACGTCCGTGGAATTCCACGAGCGACCGACACCAGTACCGCCGGTAGTCGTGTTCGCCATCTTCCTCTGTATATCCTCGAAAATCTGTGCCTTCTGCGCCTCCGCCGTTTGCTTGTACTTCTGGTAATACGGCCAGCCGTTCTTCCCGTTGTATTTCGATAGTTTAGGGGCGATCGTCGGGGCCATTTTCGGCCTCTGCAACGCGTACGAGGACGCGATGCTGTCCAAAATGGCCGCCTTGTTGTCCCGTGGAACGTCTGTCACCGATTGCCCGTTTCCGGTCGTCGTCCAATACCTATAAAGGAACAAACAATCTCCTCAGAACGTTTTCTAAATTCAGAAACTTGTGATTTTTTGTAATGAAATATTATAGAGAAGGGTATGGAACTCGACTACAGTAAATCTTCGAGTAATGCTCGAAATAAACTGTGTCTGACCATATACAGCCCTTTCCACTGTGTCAATGAAAAATTCACACATCCATATTCTATCAAATTTCAATCCCTTTCAAAATCGATAAAAATTCCCCCAATACTTAAGAACCTTTCGGTATACATCAGACGATCGTCGGACGATTTTCCAGCGAGGGAAATTATCGGGACGACGAATGAACACTACGGGGAAACATTTTCCCGTGGCCTACGTCGAGTCGTTACTCGAATTTCCAGACACCCATGTTCGTCGAAACACACATTGGTGCATGCCGCTCGTAAACAATTTCGAACGTTGATTTACGGTGCACGCTGGCAGGAAAAACCATGAGGCGAAAAACGAGCAGACAGGGGAACGAAACCAGTTCGGAGGGTAGAGGGTGAAAGGAAAGAGGGAGAGATTCACGTTTCACGGCTGAAATGCATTCAAACCTCACTATCTGTACGCTCTGCCCGTGGAATGTTCGATCTTCTAGTGTTTCCAGGCATTGGACCAAACCAGGTCTTCGAGTCGGCTCGGATTTCTCGCGTGGAACACGAGCCTTTTGCCCGCGACAATTATCGGGAGATTTATCAGAATGGAAACGACACGAATTTTCATTGATATGGTTCTGTAGCAATGGCCGTGACTCGATGAAACGACACTTCACTTTGACACTCGTGTGTGCATAGAATGAAGAGCAAGAATGTTTCTTATAAGATAGAAAATATAATCGACTATTACAGCTGGTGGTTGATTTAGCATCCGTATAATTGAAGGAAATGGAATGCTTAGAAGGAAAGGAAGATGAAGGACATGCTTAGGTCACCATTCTTCGTCTGACATTTATTTCTTTTCATTCCCTCTACTTTTCTGTTTCCCAGACAACGGAAACTTCTTTATCGTAATACGTATTGTTAGAAGAAGACAGGTTGATGACCGTGCAGCAAAAAAGACGAACCAGCATGACCTAGCCAGGAAAATTTCGTATAACAATTTCGTATAAAATCCTTCTTTCTGATTTACCAGGTCGAGTAGCGCGGGCTTTTTAATCTATTCTCCCCGGCATTTGCATGATTTCAATTTCGCCCGACGAAATCTGGTTCCCCGCACGGAATAGGACAGACCCCTGAATTTCGTATCCGACCGCATTACACCCCGCCGCGTGAATCTCGTTCCGTGCTCTTTATTCCTCGACTTCCGGTCGCGCTCGTCGCGGACTCGAGACCTCTAGCCTCGCGATTCCCCTTTCAAAGGCGGTGTTTGTAAAAAACGATTCCAAAACGAGCTGCAAAAATTCCGTTTCTCTTCAAAAATTCACTTTCATATCGTAATAAAAGGTACAAAAGACCTCAGAAAATGTATCGTCATACCGTTTAATCGTCGTTATGTCTGGCTACGTACGACCTATTTCACTGCGGTAGTCGACGTATTAAACGCGACGGTTTGTTCCCCAGAACGTGTGGACTTAAGAGATCGAAACAAACTGATCGATCAGGGGTTGTTTCAAACCAGGGACAGGGAATGTTGTACGCCTATACAGTGAGTAAAATTTTCACCACGGTCGTTTACCACCTAAACGGCGATCAATTGACCGAAAACGTCAGCCTAACGGTGGATAATTGGAAATATATTTACGAAAATACGCTTATTATATCCGATTTGCAATGCAGATTGCTCATTGCCGCCTACGACCTGCCAGCCGACAATTTTAAAATGCAAATGCACCGGGGGCCACGTGGGCATAAATTTCTGTCCGACAGCCGACGTAAATTCCAGGGGCAATCTGGCAGTTTCCGACACGTGAAAAACACAATAAAAAAAGAAAAACAGTCGATGACACGCAGTACGAACATTTTCCACGAGTTACAGTAAATAATCGATGAGTGTTTGAAAGCTCTTCAGCACTAATAGGGAGAGATCCCCAGGTGTAACGCTGACTTTCACTATGGTTTAGCATAGTATAGTTTAATAATAATAATATTTATTTCCACGGTGACATGTCTGCAAATATACATGTCACGATTTAATTAGAATATTTACCTTAAGGTTTGGCGCGTTCTATTTCCCGGTTGATTTTAGTCATGAATACTTTAGTGTCCGGATTAAAAAAATCAATTTGGTTGCTACAATTGTTCGCTTGCGTACAGATTCTATTAATTGGGTCGCAATAATATTTATTTCAGCCTCATATGGTCATTACTTCATGAAATATTTCTGTAACCTTCAAACACTCATCGAGGATACACTGTATTCTTTCCAAATACATTTGTCCGCCATGGTTTTTCCTCTCAAAAGACACCTCGAGAATTATGTATCTATCTGATCGCCTCGAAAAACTACTCGATGAACGAGGACCCACGGGAATTACCCGATCCCGTTCTTCCGTTAACGCTCGACTTTCTTTCCCACCGATAAACGCGAGATCGACTCGGTCGATTATCGTGAGCCTGGCGCGTAGAAATCCTCGTAACAGGGGGAACGATTGGACCGATATCTGCGGGGATAGTTGGACGAAGATCGGATCGATGGGTGCTCGAGGACACGTGGGAGAACGATCGAGTTTCGTAGCGAAGGAGCCAATCTCCTCCTTCGATCCCTCGCGGTGTTATCCGTTCTGGCGAGAACCGATCGTCGTTTTCGGGTAATCGGTCCTGCGCCCTCGGGGCTGGCCGATTTCCAACGGTACGTCGATCCCAGTAGGCTTCATAATCGAACGTCCTCTACTCGGATCCTCTCGTGGCCTGTTTTTACCCCTTTCGTGGGAACTGATGGGGGACATTGCTAACAGACTCTGTCAGCTGACGTGATCCCATTCATCTTCGACGTTAGGTTCTTGGTTCGAGTGTCTGGGGTAAGAGGAGAATTGGATGTGGACAGACTGGTGGATTTTGGGGTAAGTATTGCAGAGGGGTGGGTCTTCTTTTATCAATGACACGAGTCGACTTATGTTAGCTACTGTAAGGGTCTTGTAAGGTCTTGTAACGGTAATGGGTTAAGTCTGGGAGGAGAATCTATGATTTCTGTGAAGTTTTATCATCGAGTCACATATAATTTTACGAAATTCAATGTGTCGTATGTTCAGTCAATTTAATTCTACATTCATCACCGTACAAAGATACTCGAAGAAACTTTACATATTCTGGAATGAAATCTGGAACACCAGTAGGTTTAACGTGTGCAAACAGCCATTTGTTTCACACGAGCCCGATAGAATCATCGCGGAAACGTGTTCCAATCCGAGACTCGTTATCTCTTCCGGCAGTCAAATTAAAAAGTAAAAATTGGCCCGTTTTCGTGAATGGGACGACCAGTGTACTGGACGAACCATTGTCCAGAGCCACGTCGTCCTACAACAGACTTTTTCACTCTCGAGCAACATTGTTCAGGTGGCCGTCATCCGCGACGCGACGTTCTCTAAAGTTTTCCACCTGAATGGGTCATTATATCTACTCGTGTAAATAACGCGGAGCATTCAAGCGTTAAGAGACTCAGACAGTGTTTACGGAGCCGGCCTGTCGTTAATATCTGTTTCAATTTCACGGGGAAAAACGCGTTGGAAAATGGACGATGCCGTTCTTTACTTTCCCTTTATGCATTAAAGCGAACCCATCGATGGGAAGAATTTAATCGAAAATGCTTCTTCTTATTTTAAAGACAATAGCGAAAGAAGTGGCAATATATGTTTCACGTTGAACAAAAAGAATAGTCCAGAAATATGTAGTAATGTCCAGAATATAATATTATATTCAATTAAAAGAAAACAGAATCGAAGCGTCTAACTCCTATTCTATCATCGAGTTTGACATATTCTAGCAAAATGGTTGACGGGAAAGAACCTCAAAAAAAAGGTGGCCTCGTATTTTCCACACGAGGAAAATCGAGGGTCCCGTGGTTTCGAAGCGCGCCATCCCGAAAGGTGTTCCTACAAGCCCGTCGAGCAATAAAAAACAAATTCGGCCGGTGTTCCAATTTGGTTAAAAGTTTCACGCCCGGAGCAACGTATGATATTTTACGCTTGTTGTTGCAGCCCCGGTGCTGTCGGGTATCCTGTTGTTTCGCGGAACAATTCCTCGCAGCCCGTACGAAAAATTTCATCGAACCGATCGATGAGTGGTTGTGTTTTTTTTTTTTTTTTTTTGGAAAACGCCAGAAGCTTCTTTTTCATTTTCGCGATCAAGGTTGAATACGGAAAATGTAGGCGCTGGAAAGACGACAAGACATGCCGCGCAATTATTTTTAATCGGGCACTGTTTAACATTAGAACGACCAGCGTTGAATATACTGTAAAATAAATTGTGTAATACGTATAATGCAGTGTAATGTAAAATATCTACGAATGAAACAGGTATCGTTTACTTCAGAATTCCAAGCTTTTATATTGTGCTAAATCTTGAAGGTTTCTGAAAAAAAGTGGAACGAAGGCGGTTCATCAACTACAGGTTGATGTCTTCCTCATAAACGACACTGAACTTAAGATATTCCTGTCTTCAAGAATTAGTCAGTGGTACAGGTCCAGTTACCACCCACAAAACTACACTTTCCCTCGAACACAAATTGTCAGAAAATAAAACCATACACGCATCAGATCCTCAGGGCAATAACCCTTGTGCTCCACTGGTAGGCCCCTCGAATTTCAATAGAAACTTGCCCCCACACCGTTCCAATCGTCCCTGATAACAGCTCGATCGGTCCTCTGTCGATACCTTAATCGTCCTCTGGCTCCGACACAATAAACGCGACCCTTTCCCCCGTCTTGATTAAATAAAAATTGCCATCCAGGGAGACGGGAGCCAGGATGTACGCGAAAAGGGTCGAAGGTGATGGGGGACCAAGAAGAAGGACGGTGTGTAACGTAAGGGAAAAAGTTACGGCGTTCCTGTACATTCTCGAGACACGATCGGGTCGACAGCCACGGCTGGACCTCTGCTCATGCCGGATATTACGACGATAAGGACACACTCTACTTTGTTCGTGGGGGAACGTATCGCAGAAATTGCCACCGAGGATCCTGACTGGCCCGCGGAAAAGTAATATCGTTACCGGGGATCGGATGTGTAGTATATATACGGCTGACCCAAGGGGAATCGGTGGACGGAAGCGTGTTTGATTCGCGGGAACGGTGTTATTGCATTTTCATGGGCAGCATTTTTACGACGGTTAAATAATATCCAGGAACACGAGAACACAATACCGTATCACTGTTGTTAAACCGTTACATTCGGTGGAGAATATATGTACACAGAACTCGTAAAATTTTTTCTTGCAGACCGCACAGGGACATATTTCGCACCTGGACGGACACACTTTATAGAATTCTGATTCGGATGGACCTCGATTCACTTTAATGTAATCCTTGGATCCAACGGGAAATATACTTTTCTGCTTTTACTGCGTTCATCCCGAAACTAGAATAGGGCAATTCCACGGTAAATCGTTCAATTTCTGCACTGGATGTCAGGGATTTCTTTCAAAATGAAATACAGTAAATCGTCGATGAGTGTTAGAAGGCTTCTTGACACTGAGTTTTCAGACGTCATCCACACCACTGGGCGCTTGGCTGGGAAAACTCTGTCCCAGTGGAGAGGAAGACGTTTGAACAATCAGTACCGAGGAGCCTTCGGACAATAATCGTTAATTTACTGTATAATATAGTCCACGTGAAATTATGGGTAGTTTAAGTCATAATTCCGCTGGTATCCGACTTGGTTAACAAATACAGACCGTCAAAGTTTGCAATTTTGGCTGATTTTCGTGAAACCTAGTTGTACTTACGAATTTTTATCTCAGAAACTATTGATCGTATTGGGTTCATTCTACCTTTATTCTAATCCGCAATATTTGGCCCATTTGCATAATATTTTGTCTCACTCGGAAAAGACAGCCTCGAATTTGTAATCGTTCCTACAAAACGTAGGGAACTAATTCGATGGACCATCCACGACTTGAATTTCAAACCTGACCAGAAGGTATGAAAACCCAGAGCTATTTTGTGACTAACTTTCCGCGCGTCTACTGTAAATACGCGGTATATAACTGGGATTTCCAGATGCGTTTCTCCCTGCACAAAGCGCTCCCCGCGAGCATCCCCGGGCGGTCTTGGGGTCGGAAAGAAGATGAACTTCTCCTATGAAACGAGCTCGATCGTAAAAGTTAAAGAGAGAAATAGAGCGTGAGAGGGAGAGAGAGGGTGGTGGGGGGAAAGGATCTCGTAACGGTACGAAGAGGACCTGGAGGAAGAGGTTGCAAAAGGGGATAGGAGAGAGCAAACGCCGGATAGACTTTCGACCGCAAGAGAGAGTACTCATCTCTCCGCAAAAACCCGTGGATAGACTATCTTTCGAGGCACTGGCACGCTCGACGACGGCCCATTTCCAGGCTTCCTTTCGCGATACGCTAGTACATTGTCCACATGGTCTCAAGCCTGCCAGAGACCTCGATATGTCTTTTATTCGTGTTCGATTCGACGCGCCTTCCTGCCGACGCGATCCGTTAACGAACATTTCCGGCTGACGACCCATTTTTCGCACGGTGTGTTGCCGCTTTTGTTCCTGAAACGAATCGAACAGGACACGTTTCGGTCGAGCTCCGAGCGACATCGTTCCGAAGCTTCGATCGTGGCACCGTTTCAGATACGATTTTCCGAAATTTCCGAATTATTGCGAGTCTCCCTCTATATGAGAGGTTCATTGTTGTTTCCGTGCAGTCTCCGCGATTTGGAACGGGGAAACTCGATAAGAGGAAGGAAATCCAGAGCAAGAAACGTACCTGTATCGCTGAGTGTCCATTTCCTTTCGTTCCTCGGCGATGGCCTCGTTCAGGTCCCTATTCGGATCGATCCCCCTGGGGGTCGGACTGTTCGCTAGTAGATTGTCGTTGCTGACGAACTCCACCTCGACGTCGTCCTCGTGATACGTTTCGGTTAACGTGTACTCACGTAGCTGAAACACACGGAAAACGATGGTCGTGTGGTGACAAATCTCTCGGGAAGAAATCACGGGTAGGGCATAGTGTCTGGGAGCTGTAATTTAACATCTCGTCGCTCAGTTACCCTTTCTTTCGAAATTCTTAATATCATTGTTACTACGTCCTTACGACACACGTATAAATAATGAAGCTAATAGCTTCAGGAAAGAATAATGAAGAAAAGAAATTGTGTTATATCAATCCTAGAGACCTGTCAAGATACAAATTGGTTACTTTTTTTGCCATACTCCAAGGAATATTAGAAGAATAAGTTGAATTTTTAAAACACAGAATCCTATATTTCTCTGCCGGTTCAACGTCCTTTCAGGTGATACTGAGGCTAAAAGAGTCGAAATTTTATCGAAAAACTATTCTTTACTGGCGGACTGACCAGGGTATTGACTTACCCGATGATAAGTGGGGCTCCTGTAAACATTAACACAAATAGAATAATAAAAGACAGACAGAACTTACGCCCACCCAGTTTCGTCAGATTTAGCTTAAGAATACGCTGGTCGAGCGAAACCCGGTTCACAATAAATTTGTGTCGCCGAAGCAGTCGCCCTAAACTGCTCCAACTTCCGGCGCAACGTTGCTACATCATCGCTTTCGAAATTCGTATCGACGACGCCTGGCCCAATAGCTCGAGCTCGAAGGTGAGCTCAGCGGCGAACTTGGTGCACTCTCGCGCGAACAAAGCCCACCTAAATTATCTGTTAATGCCGACGGATAATAACCGGCCGAGATAAACCGAATAATCGCGAAACAGAAGTTCCACGGGCCCTATAATTTTCGTGCCAGAAGGGAGGAAATTCGAATCGGTCGCCGTTGGATATAGTTGTCCCTTCAATTACCTTGCAAAACCGAGTTCTGGTCCTAGAATTCTGTCAAGACCCTTGGAATGCCTTCGTGCACCCTTCAACGCCTAGACCCTTAAATGGTTACTTAAAATTATGGGGCTGATACATATGTTATAGGGATAATTTGTATTAGTTAAATTAATAGGGAACATAATATTTTAAATATAATTTAAATAGGTTAAATGTATAATTTTATTTTAAATGGTCAGGTTAAATTTTCTTAGAATTTTTAAATCGAAAATATATGATGTATATTTGTCGTTTTTTTAATTATTTTTGGAGGGAATACTTGAATTTCTCCAGTGACCACGTGAAGACGTACTTCACATCAGAATTTAACGAACTTTTAAAATGAATGTTGCACCGGTGCGACACTGGGCGTTAAATTGGAAAATATAGGTTTACAATAATAGGATTTTTTCGATTTTTTCAGAGTTTGTCGACTGAATTTCGTCGAAAATTACAACTGAGTCGCGTCACGAGGTCGCTCGAGTCTCCTCTGCGTGATTAGTTCTCGAACCAAGGATCCCTCGGGAGGATCAAGGTATCAGTTCCAGTCAAGATTGATCGACCTCCGACAATCGGTTTTGTAGAATAAAAGGAGCACGTGTCGCGCGACTCTTTAATTCGATCTGGAGTCTCTTTCGTTGTACGGAATAATGGATGGTAGAAGATCGTTCGTCAAATTTACGAAGGTGTAGAGAACTCATAACAAATACCAAGCACAATAATAAAAGTAAACAAATTAAATTCAATCTAGCCAAAGTGGCTAAATCACGACTATGTCTTTCGACTAGATCTTTCCCTGAAATTTATAGACCATTCACACCCAGCTCGTTTAAAATAAACGATCTAAACAAAGTGGACAATGCACAATAGTACAAGATAAATTTCAAAAATGTTACAAGATAAAATTCAAACCTTACAGTAAAGATAGAGTGGAACAAGATAAATATTTACAGCATAATCCAGGATTATGTGAAATTATTTTTAACCGAAAGTTGTCCAAAAGCACTTCGTTCTACCATCTACAACTCGAATAGATAGAAGACACTGTCACGAATAGACGAGCAAATGTTCCCCGCGGTTTTTCCGACGGAATCCTTCCTCCTAAAACTCGTACGTCTGAGAATTTCAGATGGATAGGGGGTGGTAATTAACTTTATCGGATCGAATTAGCCGTATCGTATTTTACAGGGCGCAAGGATAATTACACGACGATAAGGTCTCCTCGTCAGCATCGGGCGACGGGATTAAATAGGACGGACGAAACCCATCCCTTTATCTCTTCCACGAGTTTTGCGGAGGGTAACACGATGACGAAGTCCCCAGCTTCCTCTGGATACTCCCAGACCCGCCGTCAGGGCTTTGAAACTGGGCCGAGCGCTAATTAAGGTCTAATTAATTGTTTCACGTACGGTGGCAGCTTCCAATTATGGTTTCCAATCGATTATCAGCCGTTGCGCCAGAAGTACGGGTTTCGCGTTCGACGGAACGACGGATGCTACGTGGAAAAAACTTCGACGAGACGGGATCGAGCGATCGGTGGGAGCGAGTAGATTCGAAGAAGGCGGATCGAGATAAATAGATGCCCCTGAAACAAGACCAGGGAACGAGGCGAACTTCTTTTCCCGCGTTTTCTGACTCTAAAAACAACGTACTCTCCCGGAGCTCGATCGGTACTAATTACTAATTAACGTCATTGTGAGGATGACGGTTATCCAATTAATTGGGATTGTGGACACGGACAACTTCATAAGATATTTCTAGATCGAATTTAACTGACTATCTCACACTTGATGCAAACTATACAGGGTGTTACAAAACTGTTATACGTCTATCAAGCTATTTAGAACTTGAAAACGTTAATTTTATAGTTGTTAATTCAGGTTCGGGTTAACAACACAGAGCGAATCACACCTTATATCCTTGGATACACAAGCTAGCAAGGATTCAGAAAAAGCGGATACACGGTTTTCCCCGCGTCCGAAACCTCTCGCGCCACTTTTCTTCCCTAACCCCCCACCAACCCCCGTGTCGGAAGTCACCGACATTCGGTAGACAAAGAGCCCGAGGGGGATGGTGTCTGGCTACAGGGGGAACAGTGCCGCGAATAGGGGTTGCGGCCTGCGGCGGCAGCGGCGACGGGGGTTGATATTACCAACCAAAACACACCTAGCCGTATACGTGACTCAGAAAATTACCCGAGGGTTGTACATACGCGTCCCGTCGGTTCGGTGATATCGGAGCCCGGTGTATTCCGCCTTTTCTCCATGCTTCTATTATATATTTCCCGCCGCATAACCCTCCCCTCCTGTGTCTGTACATCCCGTTATTTCCATCCACCGCCTCGGTTTTTCATCCCCCGCGGGGTGGTACCCGATTCTTTGTGCTCCTCTCGCGAGACGTCCAGGGAAACAGAAGCGTATTACCACGGATTCTTTTAATGGAATCCATTTGAATGGCACTCCCATTGCCTTTGGAATTAACTGAAAAGTCTGATCATTGGAAATCTATCTACTTATTGGAAACTCGTGGTGATTTACTTCTGAATTATTCTGACTGCTACGATGTGATTCTAATTTTCTAATCGGTGGGAGTCGGTGCGTTGGGAACATTTGGTGGGCACCACGATGTCCATATAAGGACAATTGTCTGAAATTCGGAATATTAAGAAGTATAATAAATTTTCGTACGGTTTTTATTTTATACAGGGATTGATAGAACTTTAAATGCACCAAAGGAACTTCTGTTTGTTTGTTGTTAGTATGAATTAATCTTTAAAGATTGGTATTTGCGTAAAAATTCAAAGTTTAGTTACGACAGATTTAGAAATAGACCGAGAAGCCAATACGTCTGAAAAAAAGGTGACAAAAAACTTACTCTTACAAAACCACGATACTGACTGTCCATTATCGATCACAGGATGAATATACCGATGTATATAAATGAAGAGAGGTTATTGTATACATCATCCGAAAGCAGTCGATTCGAGGGGATGAGAACGAGGTGGTTGTGGGTGGTCGGAAAAATCGAAGGGTAGAATGCCGCGCAGAATAAATCTTTGGCGAGGAAAGGGGTGGGTTCTCGACGCTCGCCTCGGGGCGTAAACACAAATTTGAAAATTTTCCTCCCCTCCGGTCGCCGTGCAAACGACACCTCCTCGTTCATTAGCGCTCCGTGTCGCTGCGAAACCTAATCTACGGGTGAATATACACGGAAACTCACGCGGAAAACCAATGGATCGTGTGCAGGTGGGGTGGCTGCCGCTGGCTGGTTGCAGAAGGGAGAACCGCCCCGTGTATATGCCCACGGCAACTCGAACAACTCGCATAAATTTCGACGATCAGTTTTTGGGTCGACCCTTGACCGTTCACCTATCACCTTGTTGCTTTTCTACTTCTAGGAACGGATACATTTCGTTCACCTTTAGACTCTGGGAGTATTTTCATTAGATAGTGGTCTTTATTGACCAAAAATTTGTACACAGGGTAATGAAAAAGAGTTCATAACTTTTAGGGTGGACAGTACTCGCCGAATGATGAAACAAAAATCTTAATGGGTTGCAAAATTAATATTTTTGAGGTTATAAATGATATTTTGTTATCATTTTTTCCTTTCTCGGTTATAGAAGGTTTTCGACAATTTTTATTACCTTCCTTTTTACAATGGTCTTCGTATACGGTACGATAGCTCCCGAAGCTAGAAAGTCAATTATTTAAATAACTTCGAGAATATTAATGCTTCGACCCATGTTTACTATCTACCCAAGAAGTTATCAACCCTTTTCTTATATCACCCTGTATACATAACACACGCACTGCGCTGAGCTTCGAATTTCGTCAACGTCTAAAAAGGGATGTTCCTGACAGCCTAAAGATCAAACGCCTTCTTTGTACACTAAACGGAATTACCAGTTTCACGTAAATCCCGGTTCCTATTCGATGCGCCCACTTTTTCCTGCTGCTTCGTGAATCGAATTTTCTTTCAACGAAGTTCATCGACTTTTTCATAAGACGTTCCGAGTTCACCTTAATTAGTCGGAAGGTCCACCATTGAGTCGTGAAAGTTTCTGGTCGCGAATCGTAAGCTCCGTTCGTGTCTTCGGTGTATCTTGAGGCGGATGAAAAGGGTGACTTCACAAGTGCGTTCCGTTTTCTTCGTCCCGTTTGGGTGAAAGGGACCATCCTATTCGGTTGGATGCAACCTGCGCCACTTTTCAGGCTGTAACACACTCGACTACACCCTTGAAGTTCTACGATCGTCGGTTTTGGATCGAGGGATCTCTCGAACAGTAGGCGGATTCGCTGGCCAGTGTTTGCGGAACCAACGATGGACACTGAAATTCCCTTTCTCCGTCCCTTTCCCCTCTTCTATACCCAGGCTCGACGAAGCGTATGCACTTCCACTTGCTTGTCATACACGTATCTATGTATATACATATATATGTATACACAGATGTAACGCGTCATGCACACAGCTCGCTAGGATGATTCTCGAGGCTGCATCGTATTTGCTCGGACGTGATTTTGCGGTTGAAATGTCCGTTTGTTTTACATCGTGTCCCGGACACGGTCGGTTCTTCCGCCGGAAATTCGTAATGGACACGATGGCGCGCGCACGAATGCAACCACCCTCGACATTTCATTTAATTTCTTACGGGTATGAACCCTTTTTACAATATGTTTAAATAAACGATGGAATTTTTCTTGTTTATCTGACATAATTTAGTGCATGATAATCACGATAGAAAAGCAGACAGTATACCGTTAGGTAAATGCATGGTCAATTTTTTTTTCATCGATATGTTTCGAATTAGATACCATGGCGTTTCGAGTAAGATTTTCTTCGATTAACAGTAGAATGCAACCACTTTTCTATTTTATTCTTAACTCGATAACATACTTAAGAGGAGATAGAAATTCCTAATTTTGTTCTTGTCTTGAAGAATCGCTTTATAAAATTTGATTTTGTATAAAAATCCGCAGTTTAATTGTCAGTCAAGCATCATGATTTAGGCGTTAAGGGGTGGAATAGAGTCGGATGATTTTTGTAAGGGGAAGTAGAAACTGTAAATATTTAATGTTTTCGAAAACAACAACAAATGTTCACGTTTCCCCATGGTGCGTCTGAAAGTTACATGTCCCTGTATCCACGTCACACCCTGCTCTAGAATTCGAAATTAGACGATGACACACCCGTGCACGACCGCGAGCAAGCAGCTTTTAACCTCGGCTAGACGGTTCCTGAGTCGTGTTCCGCGCTTCAGTAGTTTCCAAGTGAGCTTAACTACGGTCCTCAGTCCATTTAGACAGTCGAAATGACGACGATGAAAGAGAAATCCGCAGATTGGTACAAATTTCGTTAAATACTTTGGAAGTCCAAGAATATTTCTGAAGACACAAGATTAACACTAGAATAATTTTAACGGATGGAACAGTTACTCACAATTCTGTTATTATTTTTATCAAATCTTTGTAGAATAATTTTTTTCCTGTTCTTTAATGTGCTTCCGGCGAAGTTTTAATAAATATAAATTTAGTTGAAAGTTTAATAGATAAGATAGGTAAACACGCGTGTTCAGAAGTCATTCCCACCACTGTGTGCTTAAATGGTTCCACAGTGGACCCCACAGTAGTGTTACTGACGTCTGAATACTTATTGGCGAGGAGTCTTCGAACATTCATCCATGATTTACTGTACAACGAGCTTCGTTGTCTCTACACAATACGATTGCGTCTCCCTGAATTAAAATCGATAAAAAATTACCATAGACCATTCGTATTTCGAGGTCGTAGCTTTTTCACTTTCTGTTTTCACGCCCGCTGAAAAATTCTGCGGTACCACACCGATACATAAACGTCCACGCGAACTACCTCGCCGCGTTACCATTGTTCCGAAAATTACCGTTTCATGTAAATTAATTTCCAGCCTGTCGCGCCCGTTAACGCTTTCGTTCCGCGCGTTCCCGACAACACTTCAATCCCACCGACGATAATGACGATAGCCCGTTATATACCGACAAATATTTCGATATTTTTCGCGATAATTATCCTAATGGAGAAACAATCGACGATGGGTGGGGAGCTAATTGGAATAATATGGCGCGACTACATCGCTTTGATTCGATTAAACCGGGGAAACGGTCGATAATTGTATCGTTTCGCGAAATAATGTTCTTCGATACTTTTTCCGCTCGATATATTAACCGCGGTGGATGGTCCTTTCAGCGGCCAACGATCGTAAGGATCGTGCTATCGGCAGGGAAAGCGTAAAGGAATAAAGCTACACGTCCCCGGTTTCACGAGAGTAAATCCATCGAGCGGTTGTCGTAAAGAATTTTTATACCGTTCCTTGCCGATCTTCATCGCTTCGTCTGAAGTTCAGCGCGTTATATTAGTGGAGACAACCTACGCTTTTGAAACCTTTTTGCGATAGGAGTTACGTTTTTCTTTTTGTTTTGGGAAATGAATTCCTCCTTGATGAAACACCCTTGAACTCTCTACTCACTACTCGAAGGGTGTACTGTTGTCCTGAATGTATTGGATTTCAATTTATTCGTCTGACCTGTTCCAAATAAAGTACGGAATAATGGGATGGGGATTTTTCAGGTCGATCCGGAGTGTCTTGGAATTAGGATACGGAGAATAATGGGATTTAATTCGGATCTTAAGTAGAAACCTTACGCGATAGATAACACTGTAGGTTAATTAGGGTAATTATACATTCTATCTAATTAATAAATACTGCCAGTATTCATGAATAATGACAGTAATACCGATCGTCCGTGAACTATATTGATGGATTGATATTGAATACGTTGATTCGGTTTTGTAGATACTCGACTATCGGATGTGATAATTATACCATACTAATGTGTACTGTCAGAATTATTAAATGAGTATTACCGGCAGTCCTGGGTCTACTTTACTCGAAATATCTGATTCCGTTTTTTTTTCACTTTAAGCAGCATTTAAAAACGACCATTTTGCCTCGTCGTAACTGACGTTGTATATCGACACAGCAGGGATTCGAATTTTTTTCGGCTATTGTTGGGTTTTCACAGGTGACAAAAAATAGTTTGTGATTCTGTTAGACCGGTTGTCACCGCGATCGGGAAGTCCAATCACGAACAGGAACGAGGGGAGGACGACAGGCCGAGAAATTCGGTTTGCGAGGAACTCGAATAACTCGCATAAATTTCCACGTTCGGTTTTTGGACACGGTCGTCGGTCATTCGACGTAACCAATTCCCTATTCCGAAGCGGCGGTCTCGCGAGGCGTTAGTTTTCCAACTGGGGAATGCGATCTGCACACGGAACGAGTTCCCCCCGGATGCACTCGACGTCGAGTCGATGCACGTGCGTTCCGACGACCATTTCCTCGTAGTCGTGAAAATTCCGACGGTTTTCTCGATTTCGGTAATGGCAATAACAATACCTCTTTACCACACTTAGATTCGAAACCGAATGTAGGGGAAAATAAAAGGAAATTGTGGTACCGATGATACAGGCAAGGACGAAACGTACGAATCGACGATTACAAATAATAACTAAACAGTAAATAATGATAAAAGTGCAAATAGGGCCACAAATAATTGACACATTTCCTTGATTAATTTATTTATATATGGTCTTTTTCATATTAGACACACCTTTTTTTCTTAATTCGTTTTGGAGGGAATGCTTCACTTTCTCAAATGAATATGTTACGTCCCGCGTTGCGGTCGTTACTTTATTTATATTTTCGGGTCCTGGCTCTTTTAAGGTGCTAAAGCACGCCCTGTCTAAACTTACCGATGATATACAGAATTAGGATATGGAACGGGAGGGATAGGAAATCACTCTCGTTTATAACAACAACAAGATATATTCTAACAATGAATAAAATAAAATATACAATGAAGTCTTAACATACCAATGATGATGAATGATTAACGCTTGCGGCTGGTTCAGTCGGGGTTTCGGGTCCTTGAAGGGGCGGAATACTTGCTGGCGCTCGGAGCCGTGATGCAGGGGTCGGGCACTGCGGGATACGTTATCACCGTCTCGGACGTCACACTTCGCGGTCCGGTGTCTTATCGAACTCGCCTGTTAGGCCGCGCGTAATCGCAAAGTCGCGTCGCACTGAATAGGAAACGTCACGGAACCCGATACTGAACAGCTGAGTGACAATTTACAATCAGGAGAAGAAGGAGAGTTTGCCCGGTTTGGACAATTGCTTTTATAGTGTTTTTCCCCTTCCTTTATTGAAGGACGTGGAAGATACGGGGTAGCAACAAGCTATTGTTCGTCAGGGAATCCTCGAGTCGTCGTGGCCGAGTTTCGATATTGCTGATCCGTACGTCCCGTCGGTCAACGTCTCGTCGGCCTACATTACGAGGATTCTCGACTACGCGCGTAGCTTGACGTATCGCTGATTTGACGAATTTCGCTCGGTCTTCGTGTTGCGTAGTAATATAGTAAAAATGTGCAAGGAAAAGAGGTAATATTCCTAACGGGATATAACAAATACGTAGAGATCTACTTTACATTAGTGAAACTACGTGTCACTGCTGACAAAAATTATACTTTAGAATGAGTGTTGCACCTAGCATTAAAAGTTTAAGAAATCGATAAGGTTGCCAATCTTATTTCCCTCCAAGTTGTTCTTAATAAAACAATTAATAAGAAATGTATAAGTAAAAGATAGCTTCGATAAAAATTTCGGAACGTCCACGTGTTTATTGGTGGACAGTTTTCACTTACACTAAGTCGCTTTATTTAATCTTCTCACCCAGAACTTCGCGACGTTATACTTCGAAGCTGTTTCTTTATCAACCAGACACCGAGAGAACTCGAGGAAAAGCCCCGTACATTTCCGGTTTTACGGCGCATCTTCTGTTCCCCGCATTGAAATTCAAACCGCGTTTTATTAGGATCATCTGCCGCCGAAACTTTCTCTTTGAGGCGTTTCAGGAATGTATAAACAAGCCAGAGAGTTCCCACTACCTACTGCTTTTTAAAAGCGAGCCGCTTTCGGAAGGAATGCGATAATTTCACCGCTTTAATTCCTCCGTAAATTAAATCATCCTCGTCTTTGTTAGTCGAGGATATTGTTGAGCTTGATTCCGAGCTTGGACAAAAAAAAAGTGTGCCCTCGTTCTATTGGAAGCCCGGCTTAACACTTATAACCGTATTTTTCGTTATTGGGCGAAAAGAGGTCATTTGAAAGTGATCTATTATTTCGATATATTTATTACATGCGTATGTATTGTTCTTCACGAATTCACAAGGGTTAAGTTAATAATAACTAGTCTGCGAATGTTTGAAAAACAAAATTGCACAGAATTCTGGTTCCTGTACTAAGGATTTTAATACCTTAATAACAATATATGTATAAATACGATTAAATATCACAACTATTTTTATTTCGAATGCATAAACATCCGCATACTACTAATAAATCACAAATAATATTAAACTTTATCAAATTCTTTCTTTTACCTCGACTTCCTTGCTCAAAAGCTACCACGAAAGATGACGATTTACTAATACTCTACACGTTCTTTTCCTCTATCCAATGTCACCACCAACAAGGAAAATAAAACGTAACCAAAAGGTCCCATCGACTCAACGCCCAGCCGAGGCCCGGGGCATACTAATCAGTTATCCAGGGAAAAGTAATTAAGCCGGTGAAATAGTACGCCACATTATTTTCCGCCGGTAATGCCCGCAAAACATTCGAAATTCTCGTCGCGCCGCGGCCGGAACACCCCGGGCCCTCATAAATCTGCGGTCGCTGAGGTCCACCGAGTGTCCGCCGGCCGCCATTCCTCTTCGGACGATACCTCTACACCCCCTCCCGCCCCCCAACGGCACTGCAGCAGTCCGTTCGCGGAACCGTATATGTACTTCCTTGTAAAACCTGCAGAGACGCACACGTGTTACCCCGTTTCCGTGCTAGAACGTTCACCGACCACTTCCGGCTGATGACCGAACTAATCTGACGAGCCAGCTGCTGGAATCCCCGTTTTTACTCGAGGAACACCTATTCCTCTCGATGAACCCACGGAGCTAATTTTCTCAGGTTTCCGACCTGTCGGACGAGGTGTTCGATTGCACAAATAATATTGACGTTTGAAGCCACGAAGCTGACTTCAACGTTATAACTGAAGATGCATCTGACTTCGAGGATCGATTTGTGGATCGGTCAGTCGCTTCGCCGAGAACTGTATATATTTAAAAAGAGAGTCTCCGATATGACATGAAAGAGAACGGATGTAGTATATTTAATTTGTATATACTTGTAGATAATTAACGTTGTACTGTTGTACAGTTGTAAATAAACATTATCTTGTGTTACATTTAATAATAAAATACTGTTATGTCCTGTGGCGAAATGCCACGGTGTAACATTGGTGTTAGAAGTGGGATAACGATATTAAACATTACCAAATGGGAGAACAATATTAAATATTATCAAATTCTTTCTTTTACCTCGACTCTGTTGCTCAGAAGCTACCACGGAAGATCACTATTTAGTAATACTCTACACGTTCTTTTCCTATATCCAATATCACCAAGAACAAGGAAAATAAAACGTAACCAAAAGATCCCATCGACTCAACTATTCAAAGAAGGGGCAATCATCGGATCCCTCGATATACTACAAACAAAAATCGCGCGACAGCTCGAGGGGTCCTGTATGCCTAAAGCATTTAACGACAAAACCTTCACCAGAGGCTGGGTAACAAAAAGCCCCGTGATCCTGTGGGTTTGCATGCATTAATAACAATAAATCGCGTTCTGGTTACGATGGAGGGTGGCTACCAGCCGCTGGGTGGTTCGTAATACCGTGCGCGGCGTTGTCGCGCCGCTAATTCCGCGTTGTCATTCTAATCGATCCGATCGTTCAATTATTTCTCCGACCCACGAATGTAATTGCACGCTCTGGCCCCGATCGTTGGGTACGATCCCGGGACTGGGTTCACCATTATATCGCGAAACTGTGATCACGGTGTTCTCGCCTATGCTCGATACGATATCATCGCGCCGAATCGTGGAATTTTACCCACACCACTGTCGAAATGATTCGATGAAATCTCGATCCAGTCGTGTCGACCACCGAAGTGTTGGGACTGTATGTTAAGGGTACGTTTATGAGCAATTATTCCCGCAACTGGGGGAGGCCCCATTTGGAACCAATCAAAACAGAATAAACAAGAGCTAAGTAGACATTCGGCTTCAGGCAAAAAAGAAATTTATGAGGGGATGAAGAAGTAATTCTTAATACAAACAATTTAAGAAAATTATTACATTGAAAAATAACAAAAATCCTGCTACTATCTTTTAAAATTACGGAAAAAAAGAGGAAATGTATTTACGGTCCCTGTCCTTGAAGATTAATTCGCAGGGCAGTGTGCAAGTCGCGATAGCGCATTTTTCTTTGTTTCGGCGGGTTCAACGGGATTTTTCACGGTGCAGGAAAAGCGTCAGCCAGGAATTCTTCGCGTTCGACCGCGCGCGTTGGGAAGTTTTGTACACGTTCGCGGACCAAGGGGAGGTTAACGCAATTAATTCTTGAGAGTTTATTAAAAATAATTGCGAAAGTAATTGCTCGCTGCGACGGCGCGCGCGTTTTATTCACAGGCCGCGACAGACCACCGAGGGCCCCTCGTTTCGATGAAGTTTTAAATTAACTGTTTCGATTATACACGCGGCGCTACAGATACTAATAACAGCTCGATTCTATCGCGAAGACGAGCCAGTCGAATGGAAATGTCCTCGAGTTTATCCATATTAATCCGGGAAGGGGTGGCTGGTTCTTGTACCGTGTCGATATCAAACAACGGGACTGTAATCAGTACGCTTCTTCAGACGGTAATTAATGTACCCCCGCAAGAAATTGTATAGCACACAGGACCGTTGTAAATACACCGAAACGGTGAGTCAGGAGTGAAGGTACTTACAAGAAGAAGATCCTAAATTGATGTCTCAGATTTCGCCCACACTTTGATAGGTTAAGCCTGTCAGGCTTTTTAAAGACGGCTATTTTAGGTCTAAGGTGCCTTTAAGACGTCTTCAAGGCTTCGTAAACACGTATCACGAATAAAACTCCGAGAATTCTATTACTGAAAATCACTCTAGCTAATGTAGGAATTGAATAATTATCGTGATCAATGTTAATCATTTTTACTAGAGAACAGAACGATATTTAACTGTATATACAACAGACGATAATTCTAAAGATGATACCCACTATCGCTTCACTGACACTGAAATCCACAGTTTCATCCTTGACGGTCGAATTCACACTGCGGTCCCTTTATTTGCCAACTACAAACAGGTCATGGGCCTCCCTTTCTCTCTCGCCATACCCTTGAAACTAACCGTAAATATTATTCCTAAAAAAAAGGCAGGCGTTACTGCGGACCATCGACGCTACGAGTGGCCCAGTCGTAAATTACCGAAACCGTATGACCCGTCCAACGAGACGAGGCAATACAAATAACCAAAACAATCGCGTGCCAAGTCCAGCTATTCGCTGGCAACTGTCTCTGCCCCTCTCCAACCTAAATGGTCGTTACCATGCCTTTGTTTACACTTACCGACTCGACTCGTTGGATGAAATATAGACTGAAAACCTACAGATACTAATAACAATAGGATAAATTTATTCTCGATTATTATTTTTTTAATTTAACGCGAGTCTACTGTATTTTCACAAGAAAATCCCTAAAAATACGATTTTCCAGATGTGACGTACACGTTAAAAGGATAATCTCGTTGTCAGGTCCAAGCACAGCAACTATAGGAACGGTATATTCTATCATCCTTTAAAACACAAACACCACCCCTATATTTTATCCCAGTGACAATCGTCAACGACACTTCCAGCATCGATACGTGACTTCGTGATTTTCGATGGATGCATTTTCTCGGGTCACGAAGCGTCCATCGCGTCGCACCTCTAAAAAAAAAAACGAAATATTCTTCGTTTTTGCCGACGATCGATACCGACTGGTTTTTCGTCCAATGGACACACAGGGGTCGGACGGTCTCACACGCGTTCGGCATTAAACGGATTTGAACGGCGTAAAATCTATAATCCTGGCGGCGGCGATAATTACGTGCGCGGCGGCAGTCGTCGCTGTAATTTAATAATTGCCGGTAATTTCGCGTCGTTTACTTCCGCGCGAACCGCTCCTCGAGGCTCGCGATCGATGGGGGAGGGGATTGTAATAAATTGCACTTCGCCCCCCCCCCTCCTATATAGGATCGAACGCATCGAATCGAGAATCGAGAGACACTCCCCCTCCCCTCATGGAAATCCACCCAGCTTTCCACAGGGAATTTTCAAACTGACGCAGCGCGTGGAATCCCCCGTGTGCCTGTTTCGTTGGAATACAGAGCCTTGACTGTATCGAACAATTACACAGGGGACACACGGTGTAGCGTGTTAAACGGATTCTTCGGAATCCTTTCATGGTGTTGGGTTCAACGGAGGATACAGTCGATTTTGCGATCGTGTTTGCTTCACGACAAAGTGGTTTAGCATTCGAGCGATTTTACTTCGAACATCTTTATGTAATTATTCGGTAAATGTCGCATTCTTCTTATTTTTATCATTTATATTTCTATATTCTTATATAGTTATTCCCTGTTTCTGCTTTCCACAAAATCGTAACTCTTTCTAACTTTTTGTAAACTATCTCTTGTTTTCACGTGAATACGAATTCTTGTAAAAATTGTTGTAAAGGTTAATACTATTAATGTGTTATGATATTAATGTGGTAAATCCTATTGTACAGAATACAAAATTCGTTTCCATTTTAATCTCTGGATATTAGTGTTGGAAATTGTGAATTTGCATAAACATCTGCAGTCTAGTGATAAGCATATAAATACTATCTGGTGACACAGTATTAAATAGAAGCGATAAATTTCCACGTTTTCCTATCACGGTGTCCAAAGTATTCGAACGTACAGATTCACCCAAACTTTCCATCGCAGACGCTCGACTTTATTGGTCGCTCGGTCAAATAGTTTCCCCGTTGCCGTCGTAAACCTCGGACTTAATTTTACGTTGGAACTTTTCCGTTCAGCTTGTAATTAGAAGCAGAGTCTCTCGGGTTAAATACACTCCGGCTCCGTTCGATTTTATCCTTTTCCGCGATACTCTCCTCGCCATTTTATGACATTCTACGCTACGATCGGTAAATCATTTTTTTTTCCCCGACCACAAATTTATGAATTTAACAATCTCTAATAAATACCTTCTTTCAACCAGAAACGCATGAAATGAACAATTGACGTTAATAAAACAGCCCTTTAATAGCTGTTTCAATCACTCGCGATCATGTTCACTGTCCTATTACTGATCTATCCCCTTCCGAATATCTCGAAACGTTCGCGGACCGTTGGAGGAAGGATCGTTGAAAATTTAATTCGAGGAACCGACTGATTAAATCACGCCATCGATTTTTCATCGGGTCTCGAAGCTGTTTTCCGGTGTATTTCTGCCCCGAGAAGGGACGAAAAAAAGATAAGGTACGGAAGCCGGCTCGTCGATGAGAAATCGAATTTAGTCGGCTCTGCGACGGTACACCGATATCGATATCAATAACAGGATAATCGAATCCGTGCGCTTGATTATTGAAAATTGATTTCGAACACAGGAAGAGACTGTTACTCCTCGTCGACGACATTGCCCATCTTGACTCGATACTGGTAAATGAATCTCACTCGAGGATCGAGTTGCAGTACACAATAAGAACACTATTTGTTGGTCGCGATGAAACAATATAATATAGATAGTAAAGAAATAGGTCGAAAATGTGGAATAACATTTTTCGTACGATGTTTCGTTTTCTAGATAATCGAATTAGAAGATCCATATAACGTGTATGTATCCGCACTGGTAATAAGTAGAAACAGACTGTGATGATCAGACATGTAAGCGAAGATCCTATTCAATTGCTCGCGTATCCAGCAGACTTTAGAACTCGATTATCTCGAAAATGAAACATTGTACGGAAAAAATTTTATTTCACATTTTCGATTTATTTTTGCATAAAGAATACCCCCTTCCGATTGCACCACCCTTCCTGACAGACCCTATATAACAAGTACAATATATCTACTATTATTGTAGGTAGAAGAAATTTCTCTCAGATTTCGCAATAGTATTTTCAATACATCGTCCCGTGGAGTTCGTGTTACATCTGTATATCGGCTCGATATAATTACGAGATCGGTCGCATTTCACGTCGGGACGAGTCGCGTCGTGAATAGGTGGCCGACCGCATCGCTTGCATCACCGTCGGCCAGCACACGACTCGGTGGTTAATCCGTCGATAATCGGACAAGCGTGACAAACCAACGTCGAGGGAGAACGCTCGACGAGAAGAGAACGGGGGTGTGAAGGGCCTCGCAGAGCCATCGACACGGGACGAACCGTGACACCGACCGAGAGGAAAAACGTACCTGAACACGGTCGCAACTAAAACAGTCGAATAGAAAATAGGACGGAATTAGTGATCGAGGCTACTGTCGAAGAGCCGTGGTCGTGGTTTAATTGGAAACGAATTCACTCGAGATGGGGATAGAGAGTTGGACGAACACTGCTTCTAATTACTCACGATTGTCAGGAATTGCAAGTAAAATCGTTCGTTGTCAGGCGTTCAATGACGAAAAACAGTTGGCTAGCGATTCGTCGAGGATTTTGCGACTTCTACAGGTGTTTCGTTTCGTCCGTTGACGTCACGAACGTCAGCCCGTTAGGTGACGAAATACAGTCGCGTTGGCATAATTATTCCAGGCTCTTGATCGAAGGCTCCGGCGGAGTCTCCAGGACCATTACAATTAGGACATGTTTAACGAGGGCCTTGTTAATTTCTAGTGTTTCCTATCGACCCACACTGATTGTCAGCGGTGGGACATAGAACGTCGAGCCAACGAAATCGGCGGACCGGTCGCTGAGAGTTAATCATTGGAATTATTATTGAAAATTATTCCAACACGAAGACATTGTGATTGGCTAGTTTATTCACGAAAAAAATAAAAATGGTCAAGAACACCATTTTTCGAGCCAAGGGTACCTTTTAACAAATCCGTCGCCAGAAACGTAGCTGCACCCGAAAGATAAAAAGCTCCAGCGTAGGCTGCTACGCCCTGATTCCACGATTCGACTTGGTTACAATCCGGATATACACGCCCGCACCGAAACGGACCTATATATTCTGTGGATTCCATAAATTTTACCTTCGTTAGAGTTTGTTGAGTTGCCTGGCACGCATTTCACCCGGATAACGCCCACGAATTCTCCGGAGCAGTCAATGGAGGGTGAACGTTTCGTTCGAATACCTCCGAACAATTAGTCGAATAACATTATTCTCATGACGAACGAGCACAATGAAAATTTTGTTCTGTGCCAAAAAAAATACGACCTTCTGTTAAATTTGAAGTTAAAGAGTGTAATAGAGTGAACAGAATTAATAATTCGTCGTTGCAAGGGTATCAAACAGAGTTTTAAATTTGTCAGTGGAATAAGTCAGTATATGGTGAGACGTTCCAATATTCAGCCTCACTGGCATCGTATATTTTAATTATTCAAAACTACCAATCTTTTGAATTTCGTCCAGATACCTCAACAGAAAATGCACCAGGCTTCCTCTGTATCCCCATCCGCTGAAGATCCCGAGATGGAAAAGTTTAATCAAAGATCCATCCGACGGGCTCTAATTCGGCATTCTCGCTAATGATCACAAGCAATTCCTGACCCAGTTCCCTCGTACACGGTTTCTCGAAATTAATATCTTAAAAGCTCGCGACGTAAATATTGTCGATGCCGAGAATCAGTTCCCTGGTTGGGAGCCTACGCTACAGTTCTCCACGCGCGGGCCTGGAACCACCGTTACCATTCGTGCCAATTAAGTACGTTTCCGCGTAATGCGACGATACTACAGTAACAAAGTGGTATGTCGCGGTTGCTCGCGCGTTTGTTTCCCGCCTTCTGCCGGTTTAATGGCCCCGACCGGAATATTAAGGCGGAGGGGGCCGACGTAACATCGGAAGCGAACCAGTTAAGGCTGGGGCCAGAATTAGGGGATTGCCGGCTGCGGTGCTGTTTTCTACTCCATTATCTATTTATCACCTGTATAATTTCATTAGCCGGAGCTTCCCACGGCGACTGTTCAACGAAAAGGGCTCGTCGAAACCGAAACGGCGAGCTCTGGTGGCCTCGTTTTTCGGTTATAAGCTCTAATACTATCTTCCTGAGTAAAATTTCAGGCATATTAACATTTCACAACAGAGCTCGAACCTTTAGACCGAGGATACCATGTGATAGTAGAACCCTGAAGCTATAAAATGTATAAGATAATCGTCTACGGTAAATCCTCGATGAGTGTTCGAAGGCTCCTCGACAGTGACAAGGAGCGATCCCCAAGTGTAACGATTTTTTAACGAAGTTTCGCACACTGATAGAACCTCGAATTCTGAAGCCAATGATATTTGTTACAGCCGTATAGCCATCAGTTTATGAAATATTTATGGTTCACTACCGAGGCCCACTCGAACATTCATATAGAATTCACTGTACACATCGCGCAGTGAAATAGGTCAGTACATGATCAGACACGGGTAAGGATATTCCAGACTCCTGTCTGCCCGTCAAATTTCGCTAGAATTTCCTCGATGGCAGATTTTCAGGCGCGGTATAATTAACTTTTTCGCTCGGTAATCTCGAACACCGGAACTATTCACTCGAAGTTTCAAAGAATCTTCAAAGTTCCCCAGTGGATAGGTGGTCGCGCGCACAGGAAGCTGGTTTTTCCAGCCGGGGCCACCGGCTATCCCGATCATCCTCGATTATAATTGTTCCCCGTGGACCACGGTGTATCCCTGTGAGGCTCGTTAACGCTCGTAAGCCGTGAGTTAGTATCGTCCGGCGCGGATAAAGGGGTGCATGGTCGAGACCGCGTTAGTTGGCAAAGCGTGGAGCCGTCGACCGGATTATCCCAACTTGGCTGAAAGCAATAGGGCCTGGTTAACCGTGACACAGGCGTGTGCCAGCGCCAGCATATTTCGATGTTCGCGCGTACTTTACGTAATTACCAACTATTCACGGCCGCTCGATTGTCTTGACTGTTCACGATTACGCTACCGCCCCATCGGCGAGACCGGAGCAATTTGTCTCGTAGTCGAGCGAGATACATGGACGCATCATCCGAGAATTAGTCCGTCGACCGTACGTATTAGGAACACTTGACATATTTTCACAGAATTATGGTGTTTGTTACGGATCGAACATTTGTTCGTTGACATTATTTTTTGGTTTTTATTAAAATACATACTCGACTGGTAAGTATGTGTTAAATGAGTCAGGTAACTGTGACACCGAAATTTACTCGTAAATTATTTGGTGTATAGAAAAATGTTTCAAAAGATATATATATTTAATATATATAAAAATATATATATATATATATATATATATTTTTATTTATACCCCTGATGATCCTTTTTTATCAGCCGTGTTACAACAGGGCTCAGCAGTAGGTTCAGGATGTTACGGGAACCGGAAAGCGGAGTTAAAGAAGAATCGCGTCGTCGGGGGAAATGTATGAGGGAGGATTATTCGGATTAAGCCAGAGGCAATTGGGATGATCGTGCGCGACCCCTGTGACCAATTCAAACCCCCTCTGGTATTCCTGTGTCAACGCCACCGTGCCAAGATAAGCGTCCCGGTGCCCAAGATGAATGCGAGAGAACCGTGACTCGGTTCACCATTGAATCTCCATCCCGTCGTTTATTATCGATGAGCACACGCTCTTTCCCGTGTATCGTTGAAAAAGAAAAAAGCTTTCGAGCGTCGCCCCGCAGAAATTGCAGCACGTATCGATCATCTTTGTTCTCACTTCGAACTCACGACTCATTCGATGATCCGTGTTGTTCGGATACCTGGCGGAATATTAACCTCTAGAGAGTTTTTAATCTCTCTCGAGCTGAGGATTTTTCAACTAGAGGTTTCTGATGAAATGTGCATACAGGTAATTTAACTGAAACGAATACAGTGGCATTTTTTCCCTATGAATATGTGCTAATAATTATACACGTATTTGCAGAATGCCCAATAATTATAGGCGGTACACTAAATCCTCGATGAATGTTCGAAGGCTCCTCAGCACTGACAAAAAGAGCTCCCAGGTGTAACGCTGACTTTTTAATAAGCTTTAGCAGAGTGATAGAGCTAGGAATTCTAAAGCCAATGATGTTTGATCATGAAATGTTTAATATTCAGTGCCGAGGAGCCCTCGAGCACTCGTCGAGGATTCACTGTAGTGTATATACGCAGCTCAGGGAAGGAATTACATTAAAAACTAACCGTGTTGAAAATTTGCTCACCTGTTAAAACGTTCGAACCGTCAAATATCACACGGTACCAACGATCCACGAAATTAACCATTTAGAATCTTCTCTCTCTCCATCCCAAAATCACGAAACTCCGCTAATGATCGAATCCACCCTTTTTTTCTCGTCGATTCCCAGACTATTTTCACAATGAATTTTCTCAGACTATCGGCCAGCGATTTTTCATCGGCTGGCTACGTCCATTCTACTAAATTCCGCCCAGCCGACAAAGAATCGAAACGGCCTTCCGATCGACAAATTTCCGATTGGTTCCTCCAAAGCGAACCGTGCCCCGTCCAGAAGATAAAACGTTCGGAAAATATTTTTCCTAGCCGCGTAACGCCGGCCAGAAGTCTTTTGTTCCCGCAAAAGTGTTCGCCCCCAGTGGAAATTCGATTCCAGAAAGGGAAAAGCGTGTGCATTCGCTCGCTCGGCGAGGAATTCCGAGCACGCAGCTCTTGAGTAAACAGGAACGCGCGACCCGTCGCTATAGCGTCGAGTTTTCCCTTTCGAGGGGCGCGCGAAAGGGCTCGTTATTATTTCGTCGGGCCCGTAACGTACGTAAATAAGAAGGTATATTAGATTTCGGGGGCTGAATACCAGGGAAGAAAGAGGGGGATGAATGTCTACGCTCTTCGCGTGAAAAATATCAGCGAGTCGCGAAGGGTGAATCTTATTTTCTGGAGGATTCTGGCACTCGGCGAGGGTAATGAGATCAATTTTCCGTACGGTTCCAGGGAACCAGTCGGAAAGTAGAATATTAAATTTTTCAATGGAATAGCAAGGATTTAATTAAGAATTATTAACTTGGAAAGTGAAATAGTCGAGTTTCATTCAACACGTCGACTGCCACAGTGAAAAAGGTCGTACGTAGTCAGACACACTTTATTTCGTTTTTTAAATCATAAATCGTCGAAAATATGTGTGTTCAATTAATAAGGGATGTTGGTATTGTTTTAAACTGTACTGTTTTATTAATTTCAAGCAGAAATTTTTTAACTTGTATTTAACCCTCGAATGGTAGGGTGAGTTTTAAAGTCGTACTTGGTAAGGTGGAGTCGAATCTTACCCGAACTCTTTTTGTTATTCTCAGACGGATAAAGTTAGTGTTTTCGTTAATTTATATAATAAGGAATAATAATTGAGATATATAAAGTATAATAGAACGAGAATAATAAAAGAATAATAAAAAATTGAGTGAGCACTGAAGGAACTATAATTTGGGTCGAATACGACGCGTCAGATTAAATAACCGAGCCTTTTTGCAATGTACCTGCCACCAATATTTGACGTGGGAGTCAAAGTGTTAAACGAATGGAATTCTCGAATAATTAAAGTCGTTCTAGCTCTAAAGACCACCAAGGGTGAATGAAACACGATGACATAGCATGCTCCACGATCGTCGAACATAATTTCCAGGAGCAAATCGAAAGTTCAACGTTATCCAGGACTCCATCTGCGGAGACGAAAGGGGAGGGCGTCGGTCGTACTCGTGTTTTATTCAGGAACCGTGCTCGTACTCAGCCCGGCAAACAATGGTTGACGATCCTCGAACACCGACGGCGAACTTTTCCGGCCGGAGCATCGATTAAGGGCCGAAGAGCTGCGATGACAGAGGAATATTATGTCCGAGAAAAATGGTCGGGGCTGCTTTGCATCCCGGTACGAATGAAAGCCGTGACAGAGATAAATTTCGACACTCCGTGAGACTCGTATTCAGCTGGAGAAGCTTTTTCCAGGTGGAAAATCATTGGAATTCCTCTGTGATCCTCGGGTGAAACGACTCGTACGGGAAGTTAATGATATTGCGTTGAAAATGTCTACGTTCGTGTCTGTAGAACGAAGACAATGGCGTCTGTTGAATAGTCGCGGCAGGATGAAGAATAATTTGTCGGTTCCAGGGGTAGTATCGAGCTTCATCGTTGGACGATCAATAAGGGAAAAGAAGGTACTGGGTTCGATAGGAAAATTTACTGGGTCGACGGAGAAATGATACGAAAAACTTCGCTTGAAACCTCGGTGAAATC